>NW_015151620.1:197209-216882 GCF_000732505.1 Cyprinodon variegatus
AAAAATTTTGATGTTTTTGAATCGCTTTATATCTAATTAGCTTGTTTTAAAATAATTCCCGTACTTGACTTTTTTCTCTTTTTTTTGCTGGTGTTGCCATTGCTCTGAGTGTCCACAAAATTTATCACTTCCATTGTTTGCTAGGTTGGACCCATTAAACATGGAAGCACTTAACGTCACATCTGCAGAACAGCGCAGGAACTTTCAACCAAAAGTCATTTCAGGAAAATCGGCTACAGGCTCACAGATCTGTAATCTGTGAAATTTAATTTGAAAAAGATTAAAATTTTGTAAAACTCAATTTGAAAAACATTTGAAAAATAAAATGTGACAATATAAAATCCTTTAACATTTCTTTTAAAAATGAAATTCTAGAAAACTGCAGATACTTTCAAAACTTCTTTTTAAACAAGCATTTCTAAAGGTTGATTTTTAGCAACCATTGGAAATGGTCCTTTCCAGTTAAACGCCAGCCGAATGGCAGCCCACTTCCCTGCAGCTCCCAGTAAAATCCCCTTCAACTTCCAGCCACTGGTCTTCTCCTGGGTGTGCAGATTTTTTTCTCTGACTCCTCCCTTTCACTGAATTATAGGGTCTGACCAGGAGATGATGCTTCTCTTTAGATCTTAATGTCCACAAATCATGACAGAAAGAATATTTTAGTACAAAGATTGATGTTTAAAAAGCAATTGTAGGGGAGCAGCCAAGGACCAGCTAAGGGCCCATCAAGGAAAGCGGGGAAATTTTGAACGGCTACTACTTACATTTTTAGTTACATTGTCATTAAAATTTACATTTACATGAATGGAGCAAAATTCCCTTAATAAGACTTTTTAAATGGACTTGTGCTTTTTAAATATAACGATCTACTAGAATTAGAGACCTGAACAGCCTTTGTCTGCTGTTAAGGTAAATTACTTGATAAATTTCTAAATGTAGTTTAAGACAAGCTGCCATACAGGTTAACAACTAGTACGTTAAAATCAAAACATTACTCAAAGGATATACTTTGGTCTTTTTTCCTTCAATAATTTCCTTCAGAATTTTGCTGTTATATTTTTACTGAAATTTTTTATGACAACAATCATGGATAGAAAATTTTTCATCAAGGAAATTAATATTCTGATTTATAAAAAGTAAAAAATATCTATTTAAAAAAAGCAATTATCAAACTTAAATTGGCTTGGAATGTTGAAATGCTACAAATATACTTGAAAATTGCAACAAAAAAAACTTTTAAAGTGCATTTATAAAAAAAAAGTATAAATAATAAAGGTAGAAATTATAATCAGTTGCTAGCTGATTGTATTATTCTGCTGATAATTGATCACTGTCATTTTGATATTTTAAGTTTTCGAAATAAAAGTACTAATTTGATTAATTTAAAAGCTCTCTGTTTACATGTGTTTGCATGTTTTATAACATTCTATGCATTTAATGTACAGATGCATATTGGCCATTCAGATGCAAAGATTTTCAAGCTTTCACAGTCATTTTCAGCAGTGAATATTATATTTTTTAGATAAGAGATGACTATATTATTACTGTTATTTTTTTTTATTTTTAAATAGAATGTTCTGAACCAACAGCAAGCAGTGTCATAGTCACACTAGACATGCATCAATGAGATTCAGACTTTCATCTTGACATGATCATGAATAAATAGGCTTACTGCAATAAATTTACGTGATGTTATTCTGTTTGCTATAATATGATTGTATAAAAGGGGGAACAGAGACACAGCTTTGAACTAGAAACAATGTAAACACATCCATGGTGTTATCTTTTGTAGCTTTTACATTTACTCTGCAGTCTATTCGTATTTTCATTTCTATTTCTAAGTCTTTTTTTGTTTTGTTTTTTTGTCTTGCTGTTTATTCAAATTATTTTTGTGATGTGTGAACCTGTTTCCTTCTAACTGCACAGTTGCTTTACTTTGAAACACATGAAATTTAATACAGGATGTTTCTATTCTATTCTGCTCTATTCTATTCTATTCTACTCATTAGAGACTCAGGTGAAGATTTACATGCACCCCGGGGTCTATCAACAACACCTGAAAAATCCACGATTTATGAAAATATATTTACAGTTAACAGTCTTGACTCTTGCTAAAACTGTTGCCATGCCAACTTTGATGATGTATTATCTAGAAGCAGGTTCATAGTAATGATATTAGACTTTGATTTGATCAAAAAGGATCTTTATAAACCACTGAAATACAAAGCTAAAAGTTTAGTGGGTGTTTTTAGAAGTAATAACACAAACAGCTCTCTATTTTTCAATTCAAAATATTTCACAGAAACAACCTTGATTCCAGTATCTCCTTTTGTATGAACAAACCTGTTTACCGAATCCTGGAATAAAGAGCCCAAGGACAGCCCCGGTCTGCTGTAGCATAGAGGTAGCTTTGTGCAACTTTTACGATGACCTTGGATAAACAAATACTAGGAAGTACTCTTCGTGACCAAACCATTTTTTTTAGCTGTGGCATTCATGTAAATCTAAATTGACCCTAAATTATAACCTTTAAGATGTATTCACATCGACCTTCTACTTTGGATTCAATCAGTAAAAAATAAATGTTGCTCTACTTTCAGGTCCCAGGCTATGAATAAGTATGTTGGCATTGTGCCCAATTGCTCCAATGAACTAAAGAGCTCTCATTGGAGTTTATTTGCATTGCATGAGGCTTGTCCTGTTCTGTATGTGCTTGGCTTGAACCTTTTATGAAAATGCAGTTTAATTGCCAGTCACTGATTCCTTTCTAACCCCAACAGACACTTCCTGAAATATTTAACATTCATTGGTGGGTTTGTATGGATGTGAACTCAGAGAAAGTTAAAACTATTTCAGATCACTGAGAGAGGGATAAAAAGCCCACTCCTGCTTAAGAATCATAATAAATTTGCTTCAATCTTGGATCCTCTTAAAAGATTTTCAAATTTCCCAGTATGGCTCAGTAATAGGCTGAAATTAAAATGCTGGTTTTGGCTGGAGTAATGAAAGTGAGACATCTAATAGAGCTGCAGGTTGCCCTTCACACTAATTACGAGGCTATTATTGAAAACACCCATCCATTTTCTACAGATGAGGTGGAAATGGCAGACAGCTTAATGTGAAACAACATCCACATCTTTGGCTGTGTTCTAAAGCTTTTCTGAGAAATAATGAAAAAAGAAAAAACTGACGTTATGTTTATATGCTAATGCAATGCTTATATGCTCACTAGTAATTCTCTCTAAGCTGCTTAGAAGGAAGCTTTTCAAATAAAAAAAAAAAACATGTTTAGTATTTTATTTAGAAAAACAGATTTAACTAGTCATATAAGCTGTATTTAAAGGTGTGAAGTTGTTTTCCATTTTTACAACAGAAAGGATTTTTTTTTGTATCCTAAAGAGTCCTGATCAAGGAGAGAAACAGTCCATATATACTGAAAAAGCCACAAATCTAGACAAACTCTCATGACGAAAATTACCCATAATGCTGCAGTGCTTTGCTGTAACCATAACAGCAAAGATGGAGGTCCCAATGGAGTGATGTTTCATTTATGCCCTTTATTACGTCCTGAATGAGCTGATATTTAGAATGTCAACAACTTTTTTTTTGTTTTTGTTTTATTGCATCTTTGTCTTTTTTGTTTTTCTTCCAATTTGTTTTAGGAGTTTTTGTAACATAAGTAGTTTTTTGATTTATTCTAACATTTTTCCAGTTACTCTTTTAGTCCCACCTTTGAACTCAGCCTCAACCAGCTGCTTTCCAGTTTAAAGCCCTGAACGCACTGAATCTGATTTAGCATCCGATCTGACAGAAGTTTGTGTTGAACAAGGTTGTAGTATTTAGCGCTCATTGAGAATCAATGGGGATGGACACACCTGACACGATTTCCTGCAACCGGGCTGCATATGCGTAGCTCGGGCTGAGATAGACCCCAGGTCTATTTAAGTTCAACTACAGTAGGCACCAATTCAGCAGCAGTTTCAGGGGTCTGATAGGAAGAGAGACGCAGCTACAGAATGAAACACATCCGCTTTGGCGGATAATACAAAATAAAATCTGTTTATCTCACAGGGAAACAGTCAGTTTGGATTCGTATAGAGCATATAAACCAATCAATGAATACTTTACCCACGATAGGAGTTCAGGAGGACAGAAAACAGATAAGGAAGTGATCCTCTTTGAGCCTCACAAAAAAAAAAAAAAAAAAAAAAAAACGGCAGACAGAAAGTGGAGTTTATCACTCTCCTTAAAAAAGAAAAACACCTTCAGGAGCACAGAAAATGGATAGAGTAAAATAGTGATCCTCTTTGAGCCTCACAAAAAAAAAAAGAAAAAAAAAAGGCGCAGACAGGTAAGCAGAGCTCATCACCAGATAAAGACATCGATAAACTTCACAGATCTCCCCTGAGAATCGCCTCTCACTGCCTCAATCTACACATAAAGCTTCCCAGAGCCTTTATTGCTAGTTTGGTTTTATTGTTAGTGGGGTTTTGTTTTGTAGCTGAACTGCTTTTGTTTTCTTTTCAACAACTTTTCATAACCTGTCCCAGGAAAATTAGGAAAAGTATTTCAATTAGTGTGACACTAATAACATCGGCACAGATTCTGCTCACCCTGCCTTGGCGGAGCCTCCCTATATGCAGTGAGTTCTGAACATGGAAAAATCAGACATTAAAAAGTCATAAACAACGGTGTTGACCCAGCCTTAAATGAATAGTACACCCAAAACATGATTAGCCTTCATTTTCTACTCACCCCCATGCTGAACAACACTCTGGAGTACTTTTTTGATATCTCAAATGCATCTGGAGATCTGGGAGGCTTCTTGCTGTCTGCTGACATTCAAATAATGGAGGTCTATGGTGCCTGAGACAGAAAGGTCCATAAAAGTCCACAAAAAACGTGTCAATATTCCTCCATACTGCTCGTCCAATGTATTCCAAGTGTCCTGAGTGGGTAGCATCCAGAATTTACTCGAAACGAAGTCATTTAGAATGTTTTTAGAGCATAAACAGTTGTGTATAGGACTTCCTGAAAGCGCGCACATTGCGCGTTCACGACGCTACGGAAGCCGGCAGACCAAACCAGCGCATTCAGCTCGGCAAAGAACTCATGCTCTTCCTCAACACTGAAGTCCTCAGACATTTTTCTTTCGTTGTTTCTTTCTTTGCACAGGTAAACAGCACATTTCTTCTTCTACGCTTGCATTATTGGCAGAGCAGACGCTGAATGCGCACTTTCATCTGGTTTGGTCTGCCGGCTTCCGTAGCGTCGTGAACGTGCATGTGCGCGCTTTTAGGAAATCCTATACACTACTGTTTATGCTCTAAAAACATTCTAAATGACTTCGTTTCGAGTAAATTCTGGATGCTACCCACTCAGGACACTTGGAATACATTGGACGAGCAGTATGGAGGAATATTGACACGTTTTTTGTGGACTTTTATGGACCTTTCTGCCTCGGGCGCCATAGACCTCCATTATTTGAATGTCAGCAGACAGCAAGAAGCCTCCCAGATCTCCAGATGCATTTGAGATATCAAAAAAGTACTCCAGAGTGTTGTTCAGCATGGGGGTGAGTAGAAAATGAAGGCTAATCATGTTTTGGGTGTACTATTCCTTTAAGGCTTATCAGGAAAATCTTTAAAAGGGTCAAATGTTGAAGACACTTAGAAGGTTTATAGTAATGTTATATGTCTAAACAAACAAAAAAAAGACCAAAAACCATTTAATTATGATAAATGAGGTTTTATACACCAAGCATCCATCCTGATAGTGTTTAGATTAGCCTAAATAGAATTTAAGCATTTGGAGTAATGAGTAGACATAAAAAGATATGGCGCCATCTGCTGGCAGTACTTTAGAACTACCAGATAACTACTAAATAGAGCCCCACAGTTCTGCGTTAGGTCGCAGTAAAGTGACAGCTTGGTGTGGTTGAATTCTGAGCATCTTATTCTTCTTGGAACAAAGTATTTTTGTGCATTTCAGCAACAAGACTGTTAAAAATGCTGAATGTGGGCTCAACGTTTAAGCAAAACATGGGAAGAAAAGTACATTTTGTGGCATGATAAAGAAGTAAAAGAAAAAGATGGCTCTCACACTTAGTCTTAAAAAGGTTACTAGTCTTAATTTGAAGCAACTCAGGGTTTAGCACATTTACACTTTTCTAAGAGTTTATTCCAGATTAGTGGAGCATAAAGAACTAAAAGCTATGGAAATGTAGAATAGATCTTTGTGCAAGTTAGACCTTCCCTCAGATACTACAATAAGCCACTGATTACTCAACAAATTTGACATATTAGGTAAGAATAATAAGAAAAAGGAAATCAAATAAATAAAAGGCACAAAAATAAATTACTGCAAAACAAATTGATTTTAAAATAGGTTAGTCTGTTTTAATTGGATATTTTCACTTCATTGTTTCACACCACCACTCTGTGGCATCATTACCTGCATGTCTACTAACTGCTAAAGCTTAATAAATCAAAATGCACCATAGGCACATGCCTGCACTTGTCTTTCATCACACCAGAGCATGTTACCCATGAGCTCCTTGCAACCTCTCCATGCCATTAGACAGACAACTATCAGGGTGGTTATGAGGCCAATGTGCCCTGAGGATCAAAGTGCCCTTTTCAGCTCACGCCTCTGTAATTACATTAACGTCAGGCATAATGGACATAAACTACAGCAATAGGCCTTTGGAAGTCACTAATAGGCCAGGTCAAAGCTTCTTCAGTTGAACTGATCTGTCAGAAAAGCACACAAGAGGCAAAAAATATGAAACGTAATTTAGTGAATGTAAGACAGGGGTTTTGTTCCCAGAGAGCAAGAAACCCTGAGGGACAAGCAGCATGGTGAAAACTCACAGAAAGGTCAGCTGGAAGTCCTTGTGACATTTCTGAGTAGTAAAATAAAGTACTTGACTTAAGTTTGAGACCAAAAAATGTTTCAGTGTTGTATAAAGGACCGTAGTTATGAAATAACACACATTGCTATAGAGGTTTGATTGTATATAGCGCTTTTGCTATACTTAAGTGGCAAAGTACCCGTCTATGATTTCAGGATAAACTGAGACCCATGACTGAAAAGCTATATTGTTTATCTGCTCTATCAGTTTCTATGCCTCTAAACAGTCAGGATGCTAAATGAGTCCCTATTTCCTTGTAAACACAAGATGATAAGGTAGGAAACCCTCATAATCTTCTATAGTTGTGAAGCCCCACTGCTGTGCACATCATACACATCTTAGAGGGTTCATTTTGATGTGGATTACAAGTCCAGTTCAGGGATTTCTGTTTGTTGCTTTCGCCAAATGCTCTCAGCAGAGACAGGTGTATCATCTGTTTTCTTTTGAATAAGCTCCGCATGCTCCATATGATCTGTGTTCACGGTCAGAAACGCTTTAATTAAACTGACCCTTCACAATGTTTGTGAACCAGGATTGAATGAAACTAAGATCTGAATTTTACTGTTTTTAGGCCTTTGTGTTTACTTATCTGTTGTGTCTACTGCTGACTTACAGAACAAAGGTTTAGAAAGTAATCTGTATTTTTCTATCTAAATTGATTTTTTTATATCATATATGCAATTTGAAAAAAGATCTAAATGTTCCTCCTATCTTGCCATTCCCAAATATACATGTTTGTGCACTGAATTACAATCTTTTAACGTGTTACGTGATAAAGGTCAAGAAAATGTTAAACTAATATTAATTAAGTATCATGACTGATATTATTTGATTTTGAAAATACAAATTTTATGTTTAAAAAAATGCTGAAACAAGTTGTAAATTAATTATTAACCCTAAACTCTATTTAACTAACTCATTACAAAAGGTAATACCTGTACTTTTATAACAATAAACCATCCTTACATTGGTACAAGAGGTACAATAGGACTTCTATATACAATATTGTTAAACACCCACCGTATACATTTATAAAAAGTATTTTGATTTAAGTTCAAACTTTTAAGGTGACAGTTTAAATAAAATATTTATACAATTAATGGTATATGATAGACAGCACAACTCTTATGATATCGGCATTCCTTAACACTGTATTGGTGAAATACTGCAATATAGCTGTTTTTATAAAGTTAAAAGCAAATTTTCACTTTTAACAGTCATTTAGATGCATTGAAAGTAACAAAGAAATAAATCTTTTTTTTATTTTTCAAAAGAAATGTAGTATCTAATAGAATCATTTTTTTTTTTACTTTCGCAATACAACATCTTATTTAAGTTTTTAATAATTTTCTTTCAAAAGACGAAAAAGATCCAGCCATATATTCCTCCTACGTTCTCCAATTGGGTCATATCAGCCATCTTGTCCTCCATTTTAATCTGAAGCCTGTTAACCTAAACAGCCTTTGGGCCCTCATTTCTGTGGAAGTCTTATGACCTTTACATCATGCTAATGCTAAGCTGCCATTGCATCTAATAAAACCTCATTAAAGTGGCAATGCCTTTAAAGCAGCCTGTTGTCAAGCAAATTCAGCCTTATCTATGTCATCAACTGACAAATTTATAAACGTAAAGCTGCACATAGAAAAAAAAATGCTTTACAGTTGCTGCAAACTGATTGTAAACATAAAAGTCTGTTCAACAATAAACCAGAGTTTATTCAACCTTTAAGGCTGATTTATACTCAGAAACCAGGTCGTCTTTGTGTGTGTCATAGTGAACGCAAATATGTCCCCGCAGAAACTCTGCTGCACCTCTCTCCAAAACTGTAGGTGCCCGCAGACAGGAGGCCTCTGATTGGTCAAACCTACATCCGCTCTACACTGTGCGTATTTCTTGATACCTTACTGGCTTTTGTTTGTATGACCTCCATTGCGGAAAATGACTTGTGAAGTTGGACCAGCTAGAAGAGCGAGGTGTGCGAGAACGCTGGGACCCTTTTTCCACCTGGATCCCCACTCTTTTTCGTCCTCCGTTGTCGCACAAACTTTCCCCCACTTCCTCACCGGCTCAGCCGCATCTAGACCCACAGGAAGTTTATGATTGTCCCTCTTGTGCTGTGGCGTGGAATAACATAGCCCAGACCACGCCTTAATATTGGGCATAAATCAAAAATATCTGTGACAAGCTAACTGCGACATACTGCTGTTAACAGTTAAATTAACGTGAGCTTCGCTAATATGATGTTCCAAATTTAACATCAATAATTTTTGAGCAAACTGCTACTGCTGTCAGAGCACGACTGTGTCGAGCTAAGTTATCTAATGATAGCTTCACATAACCAGTTTTAACTCTTTAAGAGCGATTAGCCTGAAGGTGCTTAGCTAACAAGCACAGCTAGGTTGAAAACGGTTTTCCTGAAAAGCATCACAGGAAAGTTGTTTACGTTTGCATTTTGAATCAAATTGCTCCAATAAGTAATTATTACATGTGTGCCCTTTGACATAAACCAATGCAATAGAATGTCATGTATGCGGCTCTACACTTCTTAGAACCAGAGTAAAAATATGGAGATTTTATTGAACTAGTGCATATTTAAAGGATGAAGACTGTGGGACAAGCCTGTTGTAAAACGTAGAAGTTTGAATTGTTTGTTTGGCAATAAGTTTCTAAAAGAAAATCCCTAAACCTCAATCTTATTTGTATTTACCTCACAACTCCAGGGATGGGTAGTAACTAGTGTTGCGCCGATGCCATTTTTTGGCCCCGATACCAATACCCGATACCTGGCTGTGCAGTTTCTAAAACAAAGTGAATCCAGTAGAACTTTTTATTGCCTACCAGGAGTGGGTGACAATAGTTGAATAAACTTATGGCTCTCAAAATGGTATCGGTGCCCTATTTGTTGGTACTCGCCGATATCGATAACACCATTTTAGGGCAATATCGGGGCCCCGTCCGATACTGGTATCGGTGCAACACTAGTAGTAACTAGATACATTTACTCAGTGGCATTCACTTAAAGGTTCCACATTTTTCTACATTTGAAAATTAAAAAATACTAACAATGAGGCCCTCAGAGCATGTTTTTGCCATTTGTGTAGGAAAATTCCCCTCAGCTTAGGCAGACAGCTTTACCAAAAATTTCCTCATTCAGCCCTTTCCACGCTCCTGTCCTCCTGAAGGCCACGCCTCCGCAACCATGACAACCAGTCAGAGTTCATAAAGACAGCGGCTGGGAGCGTGGAACAATACATTAGATGAAACGGCACAGCATAGATGATGGGCTGCTACAGACAGCTATGGACAGCTTATTTCCCCTTATGACTTCATACTGGGGTTTTTTTTTAGAACACATTAGCTCAGAGTTGAAGAAAGGCAATAATAGCAGGGAAATTATTGTTGTTTTTTTTGTATTTGTGAACCTCATACACAGGAATTTGCATAATATGGGATGTTTAACTTGCTTTTATAAAACAAATATCTTCTCCATTGTTCTTTCTACTTAATTAGGTAATTGTTAAAGCATTGTTGAAGTACCGCTACTCTTACTTGAGTAAAATCTTTGGCTACTCTATAGATTGCAAATAACATCTCAGAGTGAAGAAAAGGAAACGGTTTTATTATATTTTATAAAAAAAAAATAAAATCCAGATAGGTCAGCATTAATATTGAATAGAAAGACCTGGCAAATTAAAAATCAATATTTGCGAAAAATAAGATTTACAAAAAAATTACATTTAAAACATTATATATTAAAAGAACATTTGCTTAGACTATTTTAAGAAATGAAATCAGACCAAATTAAAGACAGAAAATTTAAACAACGCATCTTGTTAACCTTAAATCCTGCTTCTTTTCAAAGTTACAATATGTCAGCAAAAGCTGAGACTAAGTTGGATATATTTACTGATAAGGTTTATTCTAAAGGTACGTTGTTGCACTGCAGTTTATTAAGGGACATTGGGTTAAAAATGGCTGAATAGAGTTCTTCTTTGTTCAAGTTTATAAAACCCTGATTGATTTTCCTTCCATTCTGTAAATACACACTATTTTGTATGGATCCTTTCTACTGCATTTAAATCTAATATAATAAGTGAAAATGTTTTTAATTATTGTGACAAAAAAGTGGAAAGTTTATAAAGTTTTACTGAATATCTATACCTTGGTCTGTGTCTCATCAAAACTTATGCTAGCAATTGGGTTTTTCCTTTTTATGAGAAAACATAACATTCAATGCATAATTGATTAAACCTAGCTGTGCTTTGTAATTACTTTCTCCTTAATTTGTATCTTCATTACTAGTCACAGAAAATGTGTCTTTGCTATACTGAAGACAAATGTTCTGTGGCATATGGTGTTTACTGCCACTGTTCAGGTAAACACAGCGAGGATTTATTGATTGTCATTGGCAAACTTTTAATCAAAGTAGGTGGGTGCGTTTTATAACTGCTATCTGTTGGCAGGTGGCTCTGGCCTGCCTTCACTCACTTTTAAATACAGCGGCCAAACAGCCTCCCACAGACAGACACAGTTGTGCAGTGGGAGCCATATTATTTCAGAACAAGGTATAAAAGAAACAAATACGCACAGGAAAATGAGAGGTAAACACAGCTGGCTTGAAGAAAATACGCCCCTGCAGCTTGAGTAGCAGAAACAAAAAGCACAGTTGAAAAATTAAAGTGCAAGTAGCTTCTAGAGAGAATAATTAAGAGTTTTTTTTAAAAAAAACTTGATGATTTTTCAACTCATATTTTCTTACAATATACACTAATAAGTCAAAAAGTCATTCAGATGATAATTTGAATAATCATAAACTACTTCAATTGCTGTTCTAGAAACTTTCAAAGACATGGAAACACATCATCATGAAAAGTCTTTCAGTTCTTTGAATTAACATCATTCAGTTTATAAATTACATCAAAAGTTTAACATCAGTATACAGAAGCTGCAACTTTAGCAACCAAACAAATGTCTTCACTCTTCATTGTGTTTGTTAAAGTGTGAAAGGAGAAAACTTGGGAACAACAGGGACTCAGATGAAGGTCTTGCAATTCTTTGTGGCAAAGAAAAATATGTAAGAAATGTAGCATAAAGCTTATATCTAATGTTTGAAGCAAAGGGAGTTTTTTACCCCAACCTAAGGGGACCCAAAGAAAGCTGCATCAATCATATTTCTTTCAGTAGATTACTTTGATATATGCAGTGCAGAAAGTCCTATTTCTCCTATGCACAAAGCACCTCAGAATTTCATTTTGTCCTTTTTACCCACTCAGCACTTTCTACAAATCTGGAAAAATATCATAATGTATTGTTGGCAGGTTCAGCTTGTTGTCACATAACTCTCTGCCTTTTTATTGGATATCGTGTATTTTGTCTGCTCAATACGAACTCAACTTTCATTGTCATACAAGAAGAAATACCAAAGCAATGAGGTTTTTCCACATGCAGCCTTTTGCACAATCCTGCAGAATACAGAGATATTTTTACCTTCATCTGGACTTACCAGTCAAAATAGGGCTCAGGTTTTGGTAAATTCAGGGAAAGCTATCTATTTAAGTCATTTCATTACTGAAAATAGTATTTGGCTTATTAGATAAAAGCTAAAAAGTAATAATTACTATTCTGCACCTCTGAAAAGTAGAAAATAGACAGTTAATAGGCAGAGTAACTATGCAGTTAGTTTTTATAATATGAGATGTTGATTATTTTATAAGACTTTCTCATATCAGAACCTTAAATATAACTTAGAGTGCAGTGATTTTGAAGTGAATTTTGTTGTTTTTTTTGTTGCAAGAACAAAATTTATTAATAGAAATTTTAAAAAACTTTTTGAACAGCTTTCCTCTGGAGTCAGGAGCGAGTCTGGATGGTCATTAGCAACAACATTCTATTGGTCAATGTGCGTGTCCAGGGCGAGCATTTATATTGGGCTTGAAGTGAAGAGAATGTGACCTGTAAAAACAGAATTAGCAAGAATGCAATTAGTAAAAGAGACATTTAAAGAACTGCAAAGGAATTTTTTAAAGCTATTTTGATTAAGAAGTTTATGTTCTGGATTGCATTTTTTTCTCAATTCCATTTAAAAAACGTATTCTTTGCAATGGAATAAAATTTACCCACCAAATATAAATGTTTAATATTAATAAAAAGGAATTGAACAATTTAATGACAAAGATATCTTACGATACATGTCTGAAAATATTGTATACTTATCAACACCATTCTGATGTGTGGGCTGAGAAAGAAAAGTCAAAACAATTAATTCTAATTTATTTTTGTAGCTGTGAAAATTTTTTTTTATGTTTGCAATAAAAGACCCTTAAACGAACTAGGAATTTAAGAAAGTTGTATTTAGGTATGTTATAAGGTTTCAAATGGCTCTAAAATGAATATAATCTTGAAAAATGTTATATTTTCAAGCTTTTGAAAAATAAAATATTCCCTGGAATAGAATTTAACAAGAGATGCACCATTTCAGAAAGACACAGATAGACTGTGCTTGTAAATATAAAAGTACACCATTCAAGTCCATTTAGTAGAACACTCAAGAAATAAAGTGCAATGTATTGGATAATCCCCCAGTTGTCTTTGTTATCAGAAGATGTGAGAAGCTTTATTAGAGCTGCTTCTAAATGATGGTTAAAATCACAGGAACATTTAGCCTTTGATCTCAGTGAGGATAAAACAGTTTCTGTAATTCCAGATTAGGAATCCAACCTCTGAATCGCAGCCAATCGATGTCCCATAAGCCTCTGCCTCAGCTCTATGACGCTTATGAAAACTTTCTTTAATTGACTGGATTTGCAGTAGCATGCCTAGTTAGATTGAAAAAACACAAGTGCATTAAAATACGTGAAAAGTAATAACTTAAAACACTCTGTTAATGTTAAAATAAGGCTGTAATTAAAGCTGTTAGTATTCAAAGCCATTGTTTCCAACACTGCAGAATAACCTGTTTGAATCATTTACTGTTTAAAGGTTTATGATCCGTTTCCAAAGAATGAGAACATGATTTTAAATGCAACTGCAAAAAACACAGAAACAAAATAATATATATATATACATATATATTGATCAGATTTAAGCTAATTGTAATGATTGAATATCTTTAAGGTCTTTAACCTTCCAAACATCAAACACTGCTGCCTTGCAAGAAGTTCCCGGGGTCTTTGTGCATGGAGTTTGCATGTTCTCCCTGAGCATGCATGGGTTTTCTCTGGGTACTCCTACTTCCTCCCACAGTCCAAAAACATGACTGTTCAGTTAATTCTCTAAATTATCCCTAGGTGTGAGTGTGTGTGCGTGAATGGTTGCTTGTCCTGTTTGTCTCTGTGTTGCCCTGAGATGGACTGGCGACCTGTCCATGGTGTACCCCACCTCTCGCCGGTAGAAAGCTGGAGATAGGAAAGAGCACCCCTCACGACCCCACTTGGGATTACACGTGTCAGAAAACGGATGGATGGATCCAGAGACTTTCAGAGTTTAAGTGACTGTTTTTATTGTTCTCCACCATGGTACAGGTAGTTTCAGTTTACAGCCAAGTACTTTTAAATCCCTTGGTAGGGTACCCATTTGAATGATCTCCAAGCTGCTGCTCTCTGATGCCATTTTTTATTACTTTATTTTCTGCACTTCACAGATAAACCCTAAAAACACACTGGAGACTGACATGTTTGTATCACTACTATCATATTAGAAGGTATTTTTGTTATACATTGATACCAGATATCATTGATATATAGATAAACCCATCACTCTTCAGCACCCTTTAGCTCCCTTTTTGTGTGTATTGATCTTGCTTTCATTTTTTAACTCATTTGCATATAATTATGAAAATTATTTATTTTTGCATGGAACAAAATAGCTGTTACCAGAGACAAGCTTAAACACCTTTTGGAAGAAAAAGTTATAAAAATCATAACCCTTTGCTTTTTAGCTTTATTGACACAAGCTAGTCCAATTGGCTGCAGGCTAACAGTAGCAATAACTTTAAATACGTAAGTATTCAATTGTTTGATCGTTACCTTACATCTGTTTACACTGGGAACTCTGACAAGCAGCAGAAACATGAAATTGTAATTTGATCAGAACTACTTTTAAATTAGCTCTAAATTAATGTTCCAGTCCGATTAGTGTAGTCATAACTAGTATGTTGCTGAAATGTTCAAATCTGCTCAGAAGGCAGTTTTAAGCCTAAATGACTAAAATTAACATTATCGCATCAGATATGCAAACCAAGTTGCTTAAATGCAGAAGTGCAGGTAAATAATGTAGATCAGAATAATTCGGTTTCATTAAACAAAAAATAAAACCGTTGACTGCTGTCAACAATCATAAATTGTAAATATATAAAAAAGATGTTTTCCTAAAGAAATATAAATAGAATGAGCTTAATGCCCAGGATTGGGTCCAAAAACAAGGAATTCAGTTTCAGTTTTAAGCATTCATTATGTACAGACATGAAATATAAAAAAGGAACAGTACGCACATGTAGGCGTATGTGCAGCCATTGCTTTATTCAAGGAGAGGGAAAAAGAAATGAAGCTTTTGGTGATGCAAATATGCTTATTTTTGCATTACAGCAGAGTAGGTTATTACTCATAGTGTGAGGTGTACATTGCAGAAATTGCAGAATCAGAGAGAAAACCTGGGAAAGAAATAGCAGATCCTTTGGCACATGCCATTCTGAATGATGGCAGTGTGGAAGATGACTGTTATACTCTTGATGCTCCGCAGGAAGTAAGGTCTCTCCTTCTTTAACAAAGTGTCTATGTGTTTTGACCTTATCAGGTCATGAAAAAGGTCCTCTAGAAACCAAAGCGGTCCAGAGTGTTTAGAACAGATGCAGTGCGGTGAAGGCCTCTGTCACCTCCACAGTCTTGAGTTCATGAAGCCCAATCTATTCCCTTCTGTACCAGTGGACCAGTCAATCAGCTTCCTGTCCGTAGGCTAATGATTGTCCTCCATTAGACCAATTATAGTGGTGTGAACATCAGGTGTTTCAAAGATGGGTTGCCGAGTTGAAGTCATCTGTGTATTGAAAGAGTGATAAATGAAGACAACCCGGGGTTGTCGGAAAAGATGTTCCTCCGAACCACCAGCTGCTCCTGCAGGTCAGTCAGGGCGCCAGGTGCAAACACATCAGTAAACCACGAAATAAGCTGCCAAAACAGGCAGGCACAACAACCAAATGCAAAAGAAAAATGCTACAAACAAAACAGAAACAACCTTCAAACAGGTTAAAACATGCAGCGAGTGGCAAATTGAACTCTAACTAAATGTATGATGTCAAATCCAAGGCAAAAAAAAAACAAATGCAACAGAAAATCACTGCAAATGGAATAAAATTCTACTTAATTGCCATTACATTGTCAAGTACAAAGCAACGACATTCACTCTCTGCATTTAATCCATCCCTTTGAGGAGCAGTGGGCTGCCATTGTGTGGCTCCCGGGGAGCAGTGTGCCGGCTGTGGGGATCAAATTGGGGACTTGCAACCTCAGGGGACAAGCGCACTGCTCTAACCCATAGGCAAACACTGTGCTACAATCAGTAAAAATAGAAGAAAAAAACTGCAATCAACAAGAAAAAGCAAAGGGAAAAAATGCAGCAACCCCAAACAAAATGCTACAAATAAAAACAAAATATTGCAATTCCAAAAAAAAATATGATGCAAATGGTTAAAAAAGACAGGAAGCTTGCTGTAGAAAAATCAGAAGTGAGAGTCGAACAAATAACCCACCATACCGGATCAGAGTGTTAGATTACTAAACATAACTATACTTTTATTCTGAAATAACAACAATATGTTAATAATAATTATGATTATAATAATAGTCAATAATTGAACTTTATTGATCTCACACTGGATGAATTCACCTCTGCATTTAACCCATCCCCTTGGGGAGCAGTGGGCTGCCACTGTGCGCAACCCAGGGAGCAGTTTGGGGTTAAATGCCTTGCTCAGGGACTCAGAGTGCAGGCTGGGGGGATCGAACTGGGTACTTGCAACCTTCTCAGAGCACAAAAACGATTTGGCAACACAAAGATTGCTTTCATCATTTTACTACAGGAGTGTCTCTGCTTCTTTTAGGGTTCTGCAATTTAACAGTTCCTTCAGAGTAGTTCTTCCCTTCTCGCTTGATAAGTTCACACTCTTTCATGATCTTCTCCATTGTTTCATGGATTTCCTGTAGCTGAGTGAACTGTTGTGTTGCAACGTCCCCCATAGGCCTTAAGTTCCCTCAGGTGATCAGTGGAAACACCGTGACCTCTTTTCTTTCAGTTTCTTTCTGCCATGCATCTTCAAACCTTTTGCCTAAAACTATTTTGGCAGAAACTAACAGAGTGACAGTCCTGTAGGTTTTTCTGGAAATCTGTATTCTCCTTCTCAAGCTCGCCAAGTCGTAGCTCTAAAGGGCTGGTTATACTTCTGCAGCAGTGTGTCTCAGTGAGTTTGTCGCAGATATTTTTGCTTTATGCCCAATATTGAAGTGTGGTCTTGCCTATGTTATTCCATGGCACAACGCAAGAGGGACAATCACAAGCTAGCTGTGGGTCTAGATACGGCAGAGGTGGCGAGGAAGTGGGGGCACGTTTGTGCAACAATGGAGGGACAAAGAGTGAAAAAGAGCGGGGATCCAGGTGAAAAAAAACGTCCCAGTGTTCTCACGCACCTCGCTCTTCTAGCTGGTCCAACTTCACGAGTCGTTTTCCGCAATGGCCGTCATACAAACAAACAGTATGGTAACAAACAGGAAATATGCATAATGCAAAGCAGATGTAGATTCCAATCAGATGCCTCCTTTCTGCTGCTCTGTCTGCAGTCAAAGTTTGGATTTTGCTCCTTCGACTCTACTTGTTGAAGAAGCGTTTCTGGTTGAAACCCCTTAGAAGCAACATGTTTCCTTTGAGTATTTTCCTTTGAGTTTCTGAGATTCATGTCTGTTTCCTGAATAGTTTTAGCCTCTGCTGGTAAATGTAATCCTCTTGGAATTTTTAAAAAACATCCCCTTTTTTCAGCTCCCTCCAGCGGTCCGGAGAAATTCTGTTGTTTAGAGCGAATTTGCAGCAGTTTTTCCTATTTGCTGCATTTTCTCTCTGTAATTGCAGCATGTTGTTGTTTCTCTATTGTATGTTTTTTTTTGTGCTTACTGCATTTTTGTTGCATTTGTTTTGCTGAAAGTAGGTTTTTGCCCCTTTTATTTACAACCTTTTTCTTTTGCCTTTGTTTTTGTGTTTTGAGTGTTATGGAATTTGCACATGTTTTGCACATCACACATGTTTTTGCAGCTCATTTCATGGTTTACTGCATGTTTCCATCTGTTGGCCACCATAAGAAACTGATCTACTGACATATACTGTAGAGGTGGACATGAAGGGCTGAGAATAGTACATTTATAAGTATATATATAAAGAAAGAGTTATAGAAACATACTGACACCAGTGTATGTCGAATCGATTTATAGAAGGAACTGGACGTATTTCCATTTTGATCAACCGGAAGTCTTTTTACTGCTTGCTTGACAGAAAGAGAAAAAGAAAATAAATAATTTTCCAAAGAAGCAAAACAAAGTATTTGATGTTGGAGGAATCATTGCAGTTTTTATTAGGTCCATAAACAAACAAGAACAATCTGTTATAAACCACTAACAGCTCATAATCGGCAAACCCCCAGGCTTAATTATTCAAACAGTGTTTTTACAGGGAAATATGTGCATTTCTGTTGAAGCAGCTGGGGTCTAGGACATACTGACTGTTAATCTTTGCTCATTGGAAGCGCTAAATAAAATGGATGAACTTGTTGGCTGCTGTAAATGCCTTTAAATGCCATAAACTTTCCACATAGATTACAGAATCCCTATATATTGTTAGGAATATTAGTATGACAGGCATTCTTTTATATACTCTACAGTAACTGCTCATCTGGGAGAAATAAAAGCATTTATTTACACGGTCTGAAGTAACAAATTTTTTGTATTAATTGATAAAAGTTGTTTGTATAACTATTGTAAAAAACCTGTCTTTATATCTTGAGTCTTAGTCAAGTCTAAAACCTTTGTTTTTATGATTTGGGACCTAGCTACAGGTACGAAAACATCTACAGATAAGCTTGTTTTATTAATGATTATTAACCAGGAATTAACCTTAAAACCTCTAAAACCGCATTATTACACATTTTTCACCAGGGAAAATATTATAAGAGGAAAGTAATTTAACACCATAAAGAATACAGAAGTAGATACATTCTCAGAGGCTTACAAAAAGATGCTTTGAAACAAGAGAGATGATGTTGCTATCCAATTTTGTGTTTATTAACTAAAACATACAGAAAACAACATAAGCTGTAATTTCAGGCTTACACTGCAAAAATTGAAATCTCCAATTAGTCATTTTCACTTGAAATAAGATTGTTCCCTTTGTTTGGAGCAGGTAAAGTATTTGCCAATATTATTATATGCTATATGTTAAAAGAAAGAAGAAAAAAAACAACTCCAAACTTATTGAGGCGCATAATATCTAAATATCTAATTTTAGTGGAAAATACTCATTCCATTGGCAGATTATCTTAATAACCTTCTGAAATTAGAGGCAAATACACTTATTTAAAGACAGGGTTTTACTTATTTTAGCTCAGTTTTGGCTAAGATTATTAATCCTCTTTTGAGAAGATTCTACTCAAAATAAGTGCAATAACTTGCCAGTGCAGTAAGTAATTTCAGTGGTAAACCTTTTGTTTTATATATATATATATATATAT
>NW_015151620.1:217615-236152 GCF_000732505.1 Cyprinodon variegatus
TCCAGACTGATCTGTGAGTGAAACCTTGAAAGCTCGCGAGATCAGGATGGTCTCACGAGGCTATCTTTAACTATAGACCTCTGGATTCCAAGCTCTATGCCCTAACCACTAGGCCACCACTACCCGAATTGCCAGTAAGGTAAGGATTTACTGTTTTTTTACAATGAGAGAAAAAAAACTATCATCCCATACCCCATCATCTAATTCTAAGTGCATAAAAAAGAATTATAAAAAAAGAAGATTAGCAAAATTATCTTATTTAGCTTCTTAAATTAAGGAAAGATACACTGATTTCAAACATCTCTTACTAATTTATAGATTATTTTGAGCAGTGAAGCGTAGATTGTAGAACAGCTTTAAAAACCCGATTAGTAAAGTAATGGAAATAAGGTCAGCAGCACCTCTGCTTCCCAGGATTTGTTTTCAAGTCACAGCTTTAGGTGAACTTAGAGTGAATAGAGGTTTTACAGCATGCTTGACAAAATCCCTTAAATATAGTATTAAACTCAGATGGTGTGGAAGAGCTAGTAATCAATTACAGGCTAAATAAATTGGATGGCAGTGAAGGAAAGGATGGACAGCTGAGGACATATTTATCAGGGCGCAATCACTGCTGTGGAATTTTTCAGCTCTGCTTCTGCTGAGTGACAGATGGAGAATGCTGTCTCTTTAACAGCTTCCCTCAGAGACAGGTTTTAGGGAAATGGGACCATGCAGTACCTTTTAGCTATTTGGGGAGGAGACTTATGTCTCAGAGCTGCAGGGCATGTAATAAAGAATTCATCTTTTACCTGAAATAATAAAATGAAAGAGGCTGAATTATACATCTAATCCCACTGCATGAATTCCTAACTAACTCCAAACTGGAAAAAACAAAAAGAATTTGAGAGAATGAGCTCTTTCTTCCGGGGAATGTATACCTCATGACATATTAATTACCAAGGAAGCTCATGCACACAAAGATATAAAAAAGTATAAAGTCATAATATTCAGCTTGGAGCTTGATTCACTGTCCTACACAAGGAGATTAGCTTCCCCTCTGACCAAACAATGGATCTCCTCAGGCTGTCCTCCTTCATGCGAGCACGATAAGGAGAGCTGACTCTGTCAAACATGTTTGGGTTTTTTCTTTAGCCCTCAGTGCTTCCTCCCAATGAATCATCCAAATGTTTATTTAAAGAGATTAGTTCCTCTTACAGTGTATTATTCATCAGGTTTTTAAGGACATCCTGACTTATAATATAGCTTGTCATTTTCTCCAGCTGACTGAAGCGCGGCTAAATTGTCCTGAATAATTCAGGCATATGGTAAATAAAGCAGGAGATGAGGATGCAGTTTGCCTGGATGGAACCGGTTAAAAGGACTCTTAGGTCTCCAGGTGTAGTGGCATCTCCCTGTTCAGAAGCAGGCATGCAAGAGAGAAACACAAATTACTTAAGCTTGGAAGAACTCGGCCTGCATCCAGCACAGAGGAGCTACTGCAGGAGAGAGCGGGGAGGGGAGCGCCAGGCAGCTCACAGTCAAGCCTGGATTGGGAAATAGACAGTAGGAGGGAACAGAAGGCAAGACCTCGGAGGAGGGAGGAAGGAGAATCTCAAAGGGTAACAGAGCACGGTATCAAAGCTAGGCATGTGATCATCTATTAAACATTGAGGCAAAAATAAACAACACATTTCTTTGACATCCAGAAAAGGATCTTGTGATTATTCATAAAAATACTAAAAATTGTCATAACACGTATAAAACTGACATAACTTGCATATGCTACCAGATAAAAGCAACAATGGTAAATGGTAAATGGCCTGTACTTATATAGCACTTTTTTTCAAGTCAGGAGACTTGACCAAAGCGCTTTACACTACATTCAGTCATTCACCCATTCACACACACTCACACACTGATGGTGGCAAGCTACATTGTAGCCACAGCTGCCCTGGGGCTCACTGACAGAAGCGAGGCTGCCGTACCCTGGCGCCACCAGGCCCTCTGACCACCATCAGTAGACAATGCAGGTGAAGTGTCTTGCCCAATGACACAACAACACTGAAAGTCGGAGCCGGGGCTTGAACCGTCAATCCTTCGATTTCAGATCGACGCCACTGTCGCCCATACAATATGTAAAATAAATTGCTTTCACACTGAAAAACTCAGGTTTTTCAAAGCCTAGTTGACCAAAAAGCA
Organism: Cyprinodon variegatus; assembly: GCF_000732505.1. Taxonomy (NCBI): domain Eukaryota; kingdom Metazoa; phylum Chordata; class Actinopteri; order Cyprinodontiformes; family Cyprinodontidae; genus Cyprinodon; species Cyprinodon variegatus. The sequence continues at coordinate 219,797 of NW_015151620.1, forward strand.
GCTGTTCTGTCAGATCAGCATACCACGTCAGAGTAGCATACCTATAGCCAATACGCATGCAAAAGGTGTCAGATTTGCTGTTATCGTTGCATTTATCAAAGAAACGTATTAAGGTGAGTTTGCTATACTCTTCAAAAAACACTAAAAAGTAAGTAATTAAGTTTATTTTTCATACAAAGCTAAAGGGATAAACTAAAGGCATAAACGGGTATTGACTATGGGTGTGCTTGTCTGACTGGGTATGCCCATCTCATAGAACACCATTTGTTGACTGCATCACGCTGGGTTAGTGTTGATGATGTTGACAGTGCGAAAGAAATCAGGGAAGTAAATAATGAAGAGCAACATGGATGGGAGGGATAGAGTCAGTAGTTTTTATTATTTTGCTCTCTTGTCCGTTCTCAGAATACTAAATGTAAATGAATCCCCTCCTCCTCGCGGATCATAAGGAGCTCACGAATCTCTCTACCTTGCCAGTGCTGTGCTATGTTTCTTAAATACAAGCAGAGTTGTTTGGGCTAGTTATTTAACAAGCAACCCGCGCAATTTTGTTACATACATTCTTTGCATTGAAAGTCATTACGTAGTTTAGCCTGTCAACCCAGGTCTGCTGTTCCCCTGCTGGTCGGAGCCAAGGCGATTCTAACGCGGGTCGCTTGCAGAGTTGTTTGGCCCGGGTAGACACGCATCAGTAAGCCGTTCCCACTGCCACTCAAAGCCGGTTGTTCCCCGATTTGAACTGTTGTTTTTGGCCTTTGGTAAAGGGGTATTAGCTTAGCAACATGCATGATGGGTTTTAATTTAGAGAAATGTTAGTTTAAAAGATTAAGAGGAAATAATCAACACAAAGACAGGGTTTTTTGACGTCAGCCTCTGCAGAAGCGGAGAAAAGGTGTTGGCTCAGAAACCAGCACCTTCTCACACAGATCCCTTCATAGCAAAGCCTTTTATTAACAGTTTACAACATCATAGGGCGGGCCTAAAACAGAAGACCCAGTAATGATTATCTGGGAGGATGCAGGTAATAAGATAGTGTGAATTGACCATCTGGCTGGATGGAAGTCGCACAACCGTGTGATTCTGCCTCATAAAAGTTTATGACCCTTCTGGTTGAATCACAGGATAGAAATGTAGCATCTTCTTTCTTTCAATGTTCCATATGTCCACACAATAGTTTTATAATTATCACTCTAACAATGCATTCTCTAGTAAGGCCACTCTACTCAGAAACTAACCCATGTGCAGCAGCCTGAGCTCCGCTTGACGATTGAGCTAACCAACCTAGCAGTTAAATTTGAAAACTGGATTTTTGCTCAAGTTTTTGAAAACATTTTGACCACCTATCCAGGAGCTTTTATCAATTCTGCTGGCAAATAAAAGAACCACCCCTTCATCTTCTCAATTATTGGCGAACAAGCGCTTTGAATTGTGTCTGACTTGGAATGTGTCTAGGAGAATGGAACTCCATGCTGCTTAGTGTAAATACATCAGCTTTCCAACTATAGATTGCGAGCCAACAGCATTGACAAAGACTCTTGGATAGGTGTTGAAATGTTTGCAAAACACTGAGCAAAAGTAGTGTGCATTTACATTGTGCTTTATGTAGAACCCTGTGTAATATCTCTATTAAGCTGGAGCCAGTAATGTCTCATCATTTACAAACAACATGTGTATGATTTAATGATGTGTGATGATGTGGCAGGGTGTAATTCTGCAGATCTATAAAAAGCTTCATTATTCAGAGCTCTCCTCCTGATGAAGCGAGCCCAGTAGGCCTGATGTGTGTAACCTAAGCCACTTCTTCAGTATGAGTAAGATTCAATGCTGCCGTCATGTTTTGTGTTCATTTAAAACATATTATTTGAAAACTGTTATTAAAAGTGTTTTTCCCAAGTTATCTCTTCTTGGATTGGAGGTTTAAGCACATAGCTTTCCTTTATATTATTCTAGATTGAAAAAGTTGCACTGCTTCCCCTTATTTATGTAACTTTTATTTTTATAAATACTGGGCTTTATTTAGAACACTGCAGTGACAGGCCATGCTAATAATCCTAAGGATAAAAAAAAAACTATTGTTGCCAAAGAGACCTTAAAGTGGATTAAAATTTCCAGACGAATATATTATATTATGTTCGCTATGAGATCAAGTGTGTGCAAATTGCATGGGCACAACTTGCTATTCAATAATTTTTGTGACAATAAAGAATTTTGTCTGTGTTGCCATAGACGTTGAAATCATATTGAGAAAAAAACAAACTAAAAAGGAATTTGGAAGTAGTCATGGCTTGTGAAGAGACCAACTTAAGACACTAGTTTTCGAAAAGAGTTGAATCTATCCTGTAACATCTCATCTATATTGGCAATACCATAAATATGCCAACCTACTGGATTACCTGCACAAACTGTAAGTAATGCTACTCTTCAATCTCAAATACTCACACCGTGAAAAGATTGAGTAACTTTAATTAAAATTGTCCCAAAATTGAAATAAAAAAGTTCCCTTGGAAGGAATATGTTCAAGTATTCAAACATAATTTTTATTGTATAGATAATAAGTTGGGCTAAATGTCCTTATTTAGCTTATTTGGCACATCAAAGTCCCCTCCAGGGGCTTTACAGAAGTCCACCAGGAAAATTACATCAAATTATATTAAACTGTTCTTCCAGTTTCCAGTTATAGATTATGACCTGTAGATCTATTGGCACAGTCCTGATAATCTACTTAGAAATGTGTCAAAAAATGTGAGAACGTTTAAGTGATATGACATTATTCCTTTGATTGACACTAATGTTTATATAGAAATGGTTTATATCTCTCAAGAAAAAACAGAACCTTCTTTTGCTAATTTAGAAGTAGCGAACACATTATATCTGTAGACAGTGCCAGCTGAGTTTTAAAGGGCACGTAAGCTCGGAGGAGTTCTTATTTTATTAACAGCTGCCTTCTGTGAGCATATCCAGTATAATTCGGGCTTTGCAGACCCCAGAGAATGTAAAATGGCTGTGCCAAAAGTCAGGAAATTAATCACAGCTTTATTCTAATCCCATCGACCACCTTTGAATGTAAAACACTATGACACATGTCATCATGTGGGAGTGAAGCAAAAACAATAGACTCTCAGGAAAGCTGTTCGCTGCGTTTGTGTGAAGCGGAGGGGGTTGGTTTGTTAGCATCGTACACAGACTCCAGCCCAGCTAACCAGAGCCTCCAGAGGCAGTCACTCCCCATTACCCAGCCTAATCACTGAACATGCTGCTGTCTCCCAATAATGGACTGACAGTGTTGGGCAGCATGTGTGATGCGAGTTGAGTGGCACCCAGCTTGCTTCACTGAGCGCCTCATTGGCCCGTCAGCGTGGAGAGCTGCTTAGTGTCCTCCTGTGTGATCTAATGAGTAATCCTGTCTGCTAGTTGCCCTGCAAGGATAAAAAGCTGTTCCTATACTTGATATTAGCACCACTGCTGAATGACAGCAGAATTGTCACCTTTGGTCCTCCACATAGTTCATCTATAAATCTCAGTCTCATATAATTTTCAGCCAGACAGTGAAACTTGTCTTGGTGTGCCTGATCTGTATGAAGAAATCCGGTGGACTGTGTGAGCTGATACTAGTGCATCATTCTGGGACCTGGAAGATGGAAGTCAAGCTTGGATAACACAGGTTGAGTAAGCCTGTCCATGATGAGCAAGCAGGAAGCGACAGTGGAAAGGAAAAACTCTCATTTGGGAAGAAACCTCTGGCAGAACCAGGCTCAATATGGCGGTCTTCTGCTGGACCCGTTGAGATGAGACGGGGAAGAGCAAGAGTCCGAGAGGAATGACACTCTGATGAAGCTTTAGCTACGATGAGAAGGGGATGGAGGCTGGTTGAATCTGGGTCATCTGAAAAGAAGTCCGACATAGCGCGACCGCTGCCTGCGCTTTAGGCGCCTTCTATGAGATGTGGATCCCTTTTAAGATGATCTATGGATGCTGATTGGCTGAGGCAAATAGTAATCGTTTCTTCAGTTGAATTTCCGGCTAGGCTTCATTAAACAAATTTGGAAAACATTTGAATTGTTCTTTCTTTTACCGTGAATGTGTAGCATTGGTGTATTCCTAATTTTTGCTTCATTAAAACATGACATGCTAAAAGTCTGTCAGTTGGTAAAACTTACTCAGAAATGTATTTGTGTATTGATTATCACAAAGCCCTATTTCCTTATACCTAAAATCATGATATACTGTATCTGATCGCTTCTCATCAGAGAAAGTTTTCTCAAGTAATAGTAGAACTACCTCAACAAATTTTGTCTACAGTAAAACTGAACAGTAGCTTTGAGAAATCACTCAAATAAGAGTTTATAAAGCCTTAAGTAAATTATTCAATCTGAATAGAAAATAACTGGAAAATATATTCAAGCAAAAGAAACACTTCTCAAAGCCCTTTTTTTATTAAAACCTATACAATTATTTCCTACAACATATAACGTATATATGATAATACAGTGTGCAATACCTCCATTGACAAAATATATATTCTGTACATTAACCTCCATCTATCAGTAGTCTCGGCAAATAAATTTAAGATTAGATTATAATACTAATTTTAGTGAAGCTGTCTGTTTCTGGTGCACTTCAATTTAAAATTTGTATTTATTTAGTAACGTTATTTACAGTGGGAAGAGTAGCCACATATTGTAAACGATGTGCTTTATGTATTTGTCTGTATGTGCATTTGTCTGCCTTGTACTTGTGACAGGTGCTAACAACAAGGTTTAAACTAAACCTTTAAAAAAAAATAAAAGTCGCTTGAATTTCTAAAAAGACAAACTGATTTTTCTTATGTTGCTATTATATTTTTAATTAATGAAAACTGTTAAATAAATATTTGATATTTCTCTGAATAAATGTGAACCATACTTTTTTTTTTCTTTAAAAAAACAGCAAGCAAAAAGGACAGAAATGGAAATCCATGTATGTCTGGTTCCTACTTTGGTTTTTCTGTTCGGAAACAAAAATAAGAAAAAAAAATTACCATACTTTTTTTATTATTATTATTCAGTTTGAAAAGCCTAAATGCAAAGCTTTTAAATTGAACCAAGAAGCAGTTGGTTATATTTTAATAACATTTCATGCATGCTTTAACTTAAAAGTCTAAATGCTGAGCTAAAGACTGGGGTATTTCTTGGGGTAAAGACAACTGGAAATCAGAGGTTGTGGTTTTTTGAGGTTGACTAGATACCTATTATTCACAGTTACAGCTTCCTTTAAAAAGAGAAACCTACATAGTGAGAATAAATTAACTTGCTTTTTTTTATCTGACATCAAAACATGAATGAAAGAATACAGGCATTTGTTTGTTTTCTTTGTTTTATGTTAAAACCAAAAAACACAGCACACACAGATTCATAAAAAGGCAGCTGATGAGGTTAAAAGGCTGTAAATACAAATGCCAGAGAAAAAAAAGAATCAAATAATCAATGACGGCTCCATCTTTTGTTTTGCTTTTCGAAGGTCTGAGCCTTAATCTGATTTATATATGTCCCAAAGTTAGGGGTAGCTGGGGGATATATCCATCCATTATCTTAACCTGCTTATCCGTAGCGGGGGGGGGTGGGGGTCCTCTTCAATCACATATGTGTCATCCCTGATATTGTACGTCATGATACACACGACCTTAGCTGTTAAAGTAAATAAGGTTCAAGTGTCATTTCAAAATGTAGAGGTATGTCAGAATTGTAAATATGGAGTAAATTTTGTTTCATTATTATGAACTTTCAAAAACTTCTTAATCAAGAAAATCATTTGAGTTTCAACAATATTCTTTTTTAAATTTTTTCTCTACATTTTTTTTTGCATTTTATATTTTTTTTTTTATTTTGTCTTTCAAACTTTATTTTTTTATTTTAATACAAAATAAATTTCAAAAAATATATTTTTTAAGTTTTATCTTTTAAAGTTTTCCATTTTCAAATTCAGTTTATGAAATGCATTCCTTTTCAAATATTTTTTTACAGATCACATTCGCTTGGGGCTTTGCCCTAGAACAAGGAGTGAAGATACATTTCTATTGTTCTGCTGGGGCAAAATTTTTGGTGGACTTTAAGAATTACTTTGAAAATATAAAATACATAAAAAAATAAATAAATAAAGTTTAAAAAGATGCCATTTGAAATAAACCAAAAATGAATGAAATATTTTTAAAACAATTAAATTGGAGAAAAAGGCAAAGCTACCGGTACTCTGAAAACTTTTTAAAAGAAGTCTTTATAAGGAGTTGTTTCTGGATATATGTTTTCATATTCCCTTTTTAAAAATAAGTCTTTTTTAATTCAAATTAAAAATCAAACCGGAAAAAACTTCAAAAAAAAAAAACTCAAATAAAAAATTTTTTAATCTATTTATACAGGTAACACAATCATATTCTTCAAAATATTTCTATCCAAGGAGAACCAGCTTATTACGAGGACTCATTGACTCTCTGCAATGCCTTGAACTGAGCGTGCATGTAGCGACAGTGGAGAGGAAAACTCCCTTTTAACAGGAAGAAACCTCCAGCAGAACTAGGCTCAGTATGAGCAGCAATCTGCCGAGGCTTACTGGGGTTCAAGGAGACAGAAGCATATGAAGACATAAGTAAGTTCTTTGGTCTTTGGTTTGAATCAACGTACTGTACGTTTGGATGAGGAACCTAGAAAAGGATTAGAATAGTCTTCTCCCAGGACCCGGACCCGGTGGTGGAATAAGCCAGAGGGTGAGTGGGAGTGAGAATATGGGGGGGAGATGGGGGAAAGTTTGTTTGCATGCGGCAAGAAGTCCCAGAGAGGCTGGGTCAGGAGCTAAATTTAGGGGATCTTAAAAGATGATTGGCTTTGGAGAAGGTACGGCCCCAAGGTCATTTGCTGGAGCTGAACAAGGGACATTGCAGGTGGTTCAGGTAAAGCTGATAACAATCGTCCAGATTGAATCAATGCTTAAGCTTCATAACTTCTTTTTTGCTTGCAAAAAATAGCGAAACAAAATTCACTCCATATTTATCAAACAGGTGTAAAACATGGCAAAAAAATAAAATAAATGTTCAGACTCAGATGTTTCTCTCTGTCTTTGCCCCACCGGTATGATAAATTACTTTTGACTGTTCAAACCAACTCATGATCATCAGCACCCCCCAGGTTCCCCTGTGGATGCACACCCACCTTGGTTATTTAGAGAATTAATTTCTGTTTAGTGGACTTCTGCGTGTGCGGTTTATTAATAGTAGGCTGCCCTCAGGTGTTGTTCCAAATGACTGGAAATATGCAATAATGCAGCCTTTGATTATAAAAGCCTGGCCTGCAACCAACTGGAGAGTCAAACTTTACATCCATCTCCAGGCTGGCTTTTCCGTCATATATACTGGAGACAGTATTCAATAAAGATTTGGTGAACTATTTAACAGCACATTAAACCTATTGGAGAATTTTTTTCCCCCTTCAGGAACAACTTTCAGTGTTTTTGCTGGTAGAGATATACATCAACACATTTTAAGAGCTTTTGAATTCTTGAATCTACATCACAAAATGTATAAATATATGCTTAGCTGGATGAAAAGCATCCAGTAACATTCCTCCTCTGGTTCCAGTCATATTATGTCTTTAGTATGGATCAATGTTCCTACCACATGGATAGGCTTTGCTCTGCACCATTCCATCTTAGCTCAGGTTGTCTGATTAGAATTGGTTTGTGAAGCTTCTTTATCTCCAAAGAAACAATAATGACGTATTTGTTGGTGATTTTTCTCAAAGACGTAGATCAGTTCCTACCCTGACAGAACAGTTCTGACTGCCATTAAAAATTGCATGAATGTCTCCAAAAACGTACAAGCATTCCTGTTGATACAACAACCATATTTAAAAAGTAAGGGAGATGATAATTAAGATGATTACAATTTTGAAAAGCTGCTCTTTCTCTCTATAACAGCTGATATCATAAATGAACCATGTTTGTGGATAAAAAGGAAGAGACTGAAATCCTAACCTGTCTTTGTTTCCCCTGAAATGATTCACTCCTTCTGCACTGGCTGTTTCTGACTTTAAGTTACAGGCAGTCATATCAGGCAGTTGATAAAATGAGTCCTTCTATGGATATGAAATTAGGTGGATATTAAATTGTTATCTCAGGGATATGAAGCGCTGTCTGTGAATAGAAGGATTTTAATATCAAGATATAGCTTTGGATATTCCTAATAGAAACTGAAGAATTGCTTTGTGCCATTTTTAGAATTATTTATTGGCTTCCGCTGCACTAGAGATCAGAAAAATTACATTTTTTGATATTGAGCTTGTCTTATTCAACTCCAAAAATCAGCCAGAATCTCAGTACAGGGACGTTTCCACCAATCTGTACAGAGACCAATATCTACATAAGGCACAGCTGACAGTCACTCTTCTTTACTATTCAGGGTACTTCGTCTTCATCTGTAAAAGCTATTTCCCAGAGCAATAGGATCCCAATATTAAGTAGACATATTGATTTATTTTGGGGAGGCTTAACAGTTTTCCAGAAATGTTTATAAAAAGCCTCTGAGATGCATTTTAACAGGTTTATGTTCATCTTAATGTAGTTGTAAACATGATGTTGGTTTAGAGCTTAAACCTAACACTTTCTTATGGCTATTTTGGATAGCTAATAGGATTTCAATACTGTGAAAAAACAAGAAGCATTTCTTCTGTTTTGCTTAAATGGGTGAAATTAGTTTATTACTAAGCTGCTTTATTTATTTATTTTTTCGGAAAACTTTGAATTTAGCAATCCAGTTATAAAATGACATCCTTGAACTGAAAGCAGCACTTCTTGGCGTCATTGGAAAACAAGAAGAACAATAACAAAACAAAAAAAAAGTTAACTTTTTCATTTAGATTCTAGCTTCTTTTTTTTTTTTCAGAAAACTGTCTTCACTTTTCTTCTTCAAGGCAGTTGCTGTGTAGGCGCCAAGGCTGTCAGGGACACCACATTGTTATCTGTTTTTATTAGATTTACCTGTTTTTACTTGATTTATGCCTTTCATAGGCTAAAAGCCTAAAAATCAAAGCTTAATATGATCTTCTTGAATGTATGAGGAGCCAAAATAGCAGAATTGATCACGTCTATTAACATGAATGATAATTCTTTCAGTCAATGGGCCTCATGCAAGATCCATTCATATGAACAAATTTGTTCTTAAATCGTTCGGTCAAGTGATTTAGGATAAACTGTCACATTCATAATTTTTCTCCTATCTCTAATCTCTCTCATTTATAAACGTATTTTCCAAATGCTCCATATTTGGCGTAGGAGACTTGTGCAATCAGTCAGATATTATTCAAACCTAGTTTTTCACTAAATGACTACATTTGGTTTTACTTAAAAGCGATTGTCTAGTTTATTAGGCTACTTTATTATACATTACGGAACTCTGTAATTATAGTATACTGTTTATTCCCTGATCACAGAACTATCGGTCACTACACTTGCAGCTGGCATGTCGGTATCCTGCGAAAGCTGGTTTGTTTTGTTGTCATTTTGTCTGAAGAACAGTCAGTGAGCTCTTTGTGAGATCAAGTCACTAGTGAAATAAAATCTGGAACAGAAAAGGGAAGGAAAGTTCAGAATAAAGTTTAGCAACTTGCTGCTTGAAATTCCTCTAACATTTTTATTTTTATGTGTTGTTTGTGAGAAATGGAGAGTGCAATGTAGGAATGACAGAGGTGGTCTGGATATATATATAAAGTACAGGAGATTTTGGCAGAATGTTGTCATGTTGGTTGATGGTGAACTCATATGAAGTATTCACATCATAAGTTGCATCTTTTACCTCCATCAGTAGTTTTCATTTATTGTTTTTGGATCAAAGTTAATTTTTTTTTTATTGTTATTCTTAATTGTCTTTTTACTTCTGTATCAGCGCAGCCACTTCGTTTACAGCTCCTGGGATTTATTCCCCACTGCTTGGCTTTTCATTCTGCCGCTCAGCTCTCAGTCAGAAGTCCATTGCCCCGACTGGTAAAGTCTATTTTCTTCGTCTTCAATGCCATTTCTATGAATGAACAAGTGTGGGAATTCCCCTCATTGCATGCTTACTTACACACAGTTCCCCTGTGTGTAATGCTACGTTCACACCGGACGCAGCAGGCGCGACAGAAGCAGCGAGTTTACATGCAAAGTCAATGGTTGACGCGCGTCAAGGCGCAGCAAAAGGTCCCGCAGTGCGTTTTGAGCAGCAGGCGCAGCGCGTCTGAGCAGCTGAAGCAGCGCACTGGGCACGTTTAAGCATCTGACGCGCGTGAAGCGCCGCAAACGGGCTACTGCTCGAGATGGAAAAATTTTACTTTTGCTGCTCGACACGCCGCATCAACCAATCAGAGACGCTGATCGGGAGCTGGCCGTGAGACAGACACATCGCTGATGATAGAGAGCGCTGTGATCACTCCACTGAAACAGTTTATTGATGCATAAACTAACTGAAAATGCAGAAATCTGCCAGCAGAATATGTTCGCTTTTATTATCCTGTTGCCTGCAGTTTAGATTATTTAGATAAAAAACACCTACCAGCTGCTGCGGTGAATCGCGAGGAGGCGACCCGGCCGGAGGCTGCTGATGAATCGGATTCCTACTGACAGCGCACCGCTGATATGTGGGGCTCTGAGCGGCTCCGACAGAAATGGTAATCTGGATGAACTGCCTGCACTGATTAAGTTTTCATATTAAAACTACCTTATTCCCACTGATCACAGCAAATATAGCTGCAAGGCAGAGAAAGGATAGTGAAGCTCCGCCCAACGCGCGTCAGACACACTTTTGCACCGCGCAGCCAGAGCAGCAAAGCTGCATCAGCCGCGCGTCAGAACTAACTGGTACAAGCAGCAAAAAGGAAGCAGCAGACGCGATTTTGCTGCTCTTGCTGCGTCCGGTCTGAACGTAGCATAAGGGAGTAAGTTTAAAAAGATCATTTACAATCATTTAAAGAAGGTAAGAACTCAACTCTATTCAGTCTGTTTGCTCTTTGCATCACTTTGCTTCTGAAACCACCTTTACATCAGGATAAGATGTAGAGTATTTGAGTGAAGGCACAATCTCCTAAACCTTTTATTAGGACTTTGGAAAACCTTTGCCTACTCCAATCAGGCCACAGCTGTCATTAATCTGATCTTATGAAAATGGTGACGATTTTGATGATGATGATGATGATTGATGGAGAAAAAACTAATAGAAACCAATGTTTTTCTTCTCTTAGACTGTTTGTCTACTTTTGACAAATACAGACCTAACAAAGGATGAATCACCATTATCTTCCTATTGTAAAAAGTGACACAGACCCTCCTTTACAGGCTAAAGTACTTGTTGGGAATAAATCAAACAAGCTTTGTATAAAAAGCTCCTTAACTATCAGTTAGCTAAGAACAGGACAGGCCTGTTTCAATCAACAAAACCATTAAAGCACTCCACAAAAGCCAAACATGACATTGCAACGGTATCATGTAGATGTAGTTTTCTTTAGATTTTTTATTTTTATTTTAGATATAACTGGTCAAACTGTGTTTTCTGAAGTCACAGTTTGTTTCGCCTCTCAGTAGGTTTTCTGCTGACATCTTCATACGTATCCCTCCAACAGCTTTGGGGAAATCCCTCACAAATAAAATACATTTTTCCGGCGACAGAGAAAGAGCCAGGTTTTGTTCATTTTGTCTACCAAGATAGCATCCATCGATCGGTGAGCCTTGTGCAGTCGTGCAGCGATGGTTTCTCAAAGGGACGAGTCAGAGCCAGCTTTGCCTGGGCAGATCTGCAGGTGGCGGGTCTGAGTCTGACACAAACACCCCGCAGCACTTTCATTTGACAGCGCCCTCTCACTGCTCTTCTCCCTGCAATGCTCCTTCTGTTCATATTCTGATGTTTTTTCCAAAGAATTTCTGAGCTGGAAGGATATAATTTACATATTATAGGAAGGGTTTTACTCCTTTTACGTTTACGTTTAGTGACAAGAAGAGTAAAATATCTACTGCTTTGTGAGAAAATATAATAGAAACATTCTTTTGTGCGGTTCCTACGATGTTCCTTTGGTCTCTTCTTTATGCGTTCCTCTCATCGCTGGGTGTGTGGTAGACTGACCTTTGTCTGATGGATTGTTTTCTCTCAAATGAAGACATAAAGGAGGCGGAGTGTGTGTGTGTGTGTGGGTGGAAAAGAAGAAGAGGGGGTCTTGGAGTAAGCCGAGATGAGGTGCAACTCTGCCATGTAATTATGCGCTCCTTCTTCACCTCCCTCCACTCAGCTCCTCTCCAATAACCCCCACCACACAGACACACACACATTTTTTCTTTTTACTAAACTCTCATCCTGCAGCAGCTCCCAGCAGAGCCGCAGGTGGTGGCAATCTCTGTCCGTCCCACTGCTCTGACTGTTTACACAGCACGCAGCTGAAGGCTGGAGGGCTGCTGCCCAATATCACAGGCTTTACCTCTCAGACTGCACCGCCACCCTGCATGCACATCTCTGAAAAAACAGCTAGAAAAGCACACGTGAAAACACACTTTGCTGCTGTGCACTAAATTGTGTTTTGCCACTTGCAGCTGGAATAGATGTAAAATCATAGGAAAACTGTACAACCGGTGTTAGTTCTGATGTTTGATTTTCTTTTATTTATATGTGCACTTCGCCCACAGAGGTGTGTCCAATTTTGCAGAAGTGTTGCTATTTCTATTTCTTAGATCCAATTTCAGTGTTTAATTTACTTAAACGGGCGACAGACACTGAAAAGTATTAGTTCTGTCTGGTGAGATATCACAGCGTCTTGTGTCATCTCACCCTGTTGAGAAGTGTGGCTGCAGATGCTCGAGGCCAGTTTCAAAAAACAAAATGTGTGTAATAATAGTCAGGCTGGCAAAAAAGCTCATGGTTATAAGGTTTGAACCTGAAAAAAAGAACAGAAAACCTCAGTGAGCAGGAGCTACTTTATAAAGAACTGTCCAAACTCTCATCATCTCTAATTACAGTAGCCACAGCTTCACGTTAAAAATGAAAATTATCCTACCGACAGATTTTTAATTTAAAGTTAGTCAACTGCAGCATTAGTTCCCCAAAGTTCAATGTATTTTATTGTATTCTATTTTAGAAAAATCTATAAAAAAAATAATAGTTTTTAATAGGGCTGGGATAAGTTATCAGATTAACTGTGATTAATCGGTTATTGAAATAATTGTTAACTAATTTAATAATGGAGTCGTTAGACTACTGCTATACTGACTCTAAAACGGTCATTATCTGAATAATAACCATCCCAACAGAAGTTATAAAGACAAAACTCTAAAAAAACATATTAACATTTTCCCTATAAGAAAAAAAAATATTTTTTACATGTCCATAAACATGCAACTGTTTGTGCTTTTTCAGTATTTTTTTCATTTATAATTTCTTTAAAATGCAAATTTTTTTTCTACAAACATATGTTTAANTGTGTGTTGTGAAAATGATGTTGATGGAAGCGTCTAAAATGCAAAATAAAATTGGTGTGGGGGACGTCATCAGAAGGTGTGGCCCTCCAGTAAAGACCCCTTCCCCAAAAACCTACATGTGTGGCAGAGTGATGGAGCAGGCAGAGGGAGGATTTCGGGGATGGGGAGCAAAGGACTGGGGTGCTTGCTGCACTCCCAGGGAGCCAGCTCCCCCGACTACTCCAATAGGCACCCCCGTTCCCCGAGAGCCCCTCCAGAGAGGGGGGCCCCACCAATTTCACCACCGTAGTAATTTGTTTTGAAACTGACTACTTTTCCATTGTTGTAAGTAATGGGGGAACGAACGCTGCTCAGGCTTAACATGGCAGAATGCTGCCATAAGGGCTGTATGATTAACTGTTCTCTCTTTGCAAAGATATGAATAAATGTGCCCACTGAGTGAAATCCATCAATCTCCATTTATTTAACTAGGGTGAATAGTTGAATACTTTTTTCCAACTACACTGACTAATCAGCTTCTTTTTCAGAGACTCTGGTCCAAAGACTATAACTTCTGTTTTGTCTGCATTCAGGAGCAGAAAGTTAAGAGTCATCCAATTTTTTATGTCTTCAGACATGCCTGTAATCTATGTAGTGGGTTAGCTTCATCTGGATTTATAGACAGATATAGCAGAGTATCATCAGCATAACAGTGGAAATTAATCCCATGCTGTTTAATAATTCTACAGATTGGGAGCATATATATAGTAAAGAGAATTGGTCCTAGCACGGATCCCTGTGGTACTCCACAGGTAACCCTGGAGCATTCTGTTTATTATTTATTAAAAGCTCTATTGTTCCATGTGTTGATGTCTAAAATTAGATTCTTCCTTGTCAAAACTTTATTCCTACTAGCCAGAAATGAAAATATAGATATTCTAAATTACATGTTTTCTAGCAAAAATTACATTTCAGGTTGCCAAAAATATAACTGTACTAGTAAGAATAAACTTTCAAATACCTAGAAATCTTTACAAATTCGAAGTGGCCCTTTTGACATTAGTTAGCTTAACTGAATATATATTTCTTATGTCTCAAATGCATTTCTTCCTCGTGAAAATGAACATTTCAGATATCTAAGATAACATCCTTCCAATATAAAGTATACATTTCAGATATCTGAAATGTAATTCTTACTAGTACAAATTGTGTCACATTTCCCATTCATATGTATTTGGTTTTTACTTCCAGATATAAATAAAATTTTTCTGATCTAAAATAAACATTCTTCCTATCTAAAAATAAATTCTGACGAGGATGAATTCTAATATCAGATTTCCATCAGAGTTGCTGCTAGTCAAAATTACTATTTCAGATATCAAAAATGGATATAACATTACAGATATCCAGAAATCCAGATGCAGATATCAACTATTGATATATGACTGGTTAGTTAAATGGGAATTTCAGATATCTAAATTTTAATAATGCGTATCCAAAATGCAGTTTTAAATACTTAAAAACATAAATTGACTAACATTCAAAAAGGAAACTAGCTGCCATTTTAACATAAAATAGGCAGGGTGACTAGTCACATTTCTATTATAGATGGCAATAAATCATTCTACCTAGTCACAATTACAATACTCCTAGTCAGAATTGTATTTTAGATATCACCAATTACATTTCTACCAGTGGAAATAAAATTTTAATTACTCTGGAAGCAAATTTGTTCTAGTAAGAACATTTCAGATAACTACAAATATTTACTTAAGTGGCCGTTTTAACATATATTTGTTTGTATTTCATATATTTTTAATAGTATTCCTCCTATATAAAATGAGTATTTCAGATATCTGAAATGTAATTCTTACTAGGACAAATGACGTCACCTTTCCCTATTTATGTGTATTGGGTCGTTACTTTCAGATATCCTAAATGACATTAGACTTAAATACATTACACTACAATAAACATATCTGTAATGTTATATTCATTTTTGATATATGAAATAGTAATTATGACCAGCAGTAACTCAATTATGGAGATCTGAAATTAAAATTAATTCTCGTCAAAATTCATTATTAGATAGGAAGAATATTATTTTAGATATCTGAAATGTTAATTTTGACTGAGAAGAAATGCTTTTGAGAAATCTGGATTACATATTTAGTGAAGCTAATAAATGTCCAAACGGCCTGCCATAGAGAAGCAGTTAGATGGTGTGGAAGTGAGTTAGCTCAGACTTGTTGTCAGGAGAAGTTTAATATCCAGTCTGCAGGTTAGCAGGACACAGTAGAGTTTGAAGGAGAAGCTGTTGGGCTATGTGTTTGTTTTCTTTGTTTCTGGATGAACTTGAGAGTTAGAGTGAAGCTAAGCTAGCTGTTCACTAACATGGACTACTGGTAGCTGCTGTTTGGCTGCTAGAGTGGAGCTTAAAGGGCTACAGAAGATCGTTAGTGGACTGGATAACGAGAGACGGACTCCAGATAGTCTCTCTGAGGGCCCTCATCCCTCAGAGGGCCTCGGGCCTAGTGGGAACTGAGGGCCAGTAATATGGGACTTTAGCTTTCAGTCTAATTATTTTTTTAATACATTTTTATTCATTTTTTTTCCCATTATTTTCGTTTTAACCTGTCTCTCCAGTTGCTTCAACACGTCTTTTGTTCTTTATTCAGATTGAATGGCTGCAGTTTGTCAGCAATCAGCTGGGCTTCTCTGGTCTCAGCTCTGCAGTCCAACCCCTCCCATCTGACAGAACTGGACCTGAGGAGCAACGACCTGTTTGATGGTGGAGTGGAGCAGCTCTGTGGTTTTCTCCAGTCTCCCCTCTGCAAACTACAGACATTGAGGTCAGTCACCATGTTTTAGTTTAGTGCTGATATTTCTGATGGTAAAGTTGTGTTGACTCTAAACTGCAGACAT
>NW_015151620.1:238307-242730 GCF_000732505.1 Cyprinodon variegatus
GATCAAAACACTCTCTTGCTTCTTTATAGAAGTGCAATCAGCAACTTATAGATGATATTCAGATATTTAATTGGGGTTAGTTTCATACCCTAATATTAATTGTAGTAACTGCGGTATTCTAGCATCAATTTTCTTTTTATTATGTCTCCCAAGTACGCACACACACAGACTAGGAAACAAACAATCAGAAAGAGAGAAGGCTGAATTTAAGGCAGGAAAATCAGAGTGGAGTTAAATAGTGCAGCACAGTTATATGTGCTGCTAATTTAAAGGGACAGGAAAGAGCATGCAGGCAGTCAGACGGAGCGGCAGCACCTACCAGGCAGTGAAGCTGCCAGAGGAAAACAAGCAACTTCTGCAGCAATGATGTATTGTTAAATATAAACATGTTATTCACATCAAATTATTGGTAGGGACTAACATCCTTTCAAAGTCATTGAAAATTCTTTGTCCTCCACTGCTCCTCTTTTATATGAAGTTCCTCAGGGTTCTGTTTTAGGCTAATATGTACAATAGTCTTGGAAGGACATTTATCTTTATTGTTCGGAATTCTGCTGCCGAAATCAAGGGAAAGCAGGCTCCACCTGTCCAAGTCTTCATATATTTTCTTATAAATTTGTTTGTAATTAACGTCATATAATTGAGCAAAATTATTTGTTAATATAACCCCCAAGTACTCCATTTGCAGTTGATGCCAATTAAATTGGTAACTATTTATTAACTGTTTTGATGGAACAAAATGGAAGGTCAGAATTTGAGTTTTTTGTATGTTGAGTTTATAACCTGAGAGTTTGCCATATGTTTCCAAGATGGTCATAAGCAATGGAATACCAGATTCAGGGTTTTTAATTACTGCTAACACATCATCGTATAAACATCTTTTGTTTTCCACATTCCCTATAGTCACCCCCTCCAACCCAGGCTCCTCCCTAATAACCTGAGCCAGTGGTTCAATAAAAATATTGAAGAGTACTGGGCTTAGGGGGGAGCCCTGCCTACATCCTTGTCATAATGTTATTTGATTCGAAAGTCTTCCATTAATTTTAATTCATGCTTTTGGCAAGGAATAAATAGTTTTTATACATGAAATAAATCTATCACAGAACCCAAATCTCTTCATTACTTCAGATAGAAACTTAGGGCTGGGCGATATAGAAAAAAAGCTTATCGATAAAAAAATGCATATTGATCGATATCGATCATAATTGAAAAGTTTTTTAACCATATTTTATGTGCAGCTCTGCCTGGACATGTTATGATATTGCTAAATGATTGAATGTTATTAGAGAACACAAACCAACTTTTTAACCATAACAGAATTGTTTTAAAGAAAAATAACTTAAGAGACCTGAGTTATGTTATTAAATACTGACAAAGAATAAACTAAAGTGACCAGAAAAGTGACCAAAATAAATATAACAAATAAATAAATCAACCACCCCCCCTCCCCCCGCCGCATTCTTCTAAGCTTAGTTTCCTGCTTTAACCTGAGTTATTACTTTGAAGTTGCTGGCCCCTCAGCATTTTTCTCTCAATTGTTAGAACTACGTGGGAAACTGTCCAGAACTGAATATATATATATATTTTCCCGAAATTCCCGGAGATTCCTCGGAAGCGATGCAGAGCCGCGCCGGGGCCTCCACAGCTCGTACTCCTGCGGATGTGAGTGGCTGAGATGATAAAAAAAAAAAAAGTTGGTTGTGTTATCAGAGTGGTTTCACTGGTTCCCGACACATTTAACAGATGACTGTGGTTTGTTTTTTGTCCGACTTGCCATAACCGAAATACTGCCAAACTGGCGAACTACAAAAACCCTTTTTTGGAACAATTTCCTCCGCCTCTCCTTTCTACGACATCTTCATGTGCTCTGTGTTGTGGTTTGAGAGGGCGGCGCTTTGTGACGACGTGCCTGGTTCCGCGATTGTGATTGGTTGGGAGGAAGTAGTGACTAGCATAAACCTACATGCTAGGCTACAATGAGAAGGAAGGAAAACTGCGTTTCTTTATCTAACTTTTATCAATGCTCTTTTTTCTATTGCGCCACACGTCTATCGATCGATATATATCGTTATTGAATTATCGCCCAGCCCTATAGAAACTCCCACCCTACAGTATCATATGCCTTCTTAGTGCAGGGGGAAATTGCCACTATGTGGGGCCCCTGCCTAGTTGCCTACTTAAAGAAAGGAAACTGAACAGGTTAATTCAGGAGTCACCTGCATCGCTTCTTTATCACTCAAGTTATGGGGGGGGGGCATGTCACAGTCTTCACCATACTCCCAGGCAGAGGCGGCCACCCCATGACGTTCTAAATGATACTAATCAATTGGTATGGAGCTCTCACTGTTATTTGATTGAATGTTTATTAGGTGTAAAATAAGTAAAATTATTCCTCCATAGCTCTCCACCTGACCGCTGGAACACTTTCAGCTTTTTCCGTGCGCTCTCTTGCAGGCCAGGCACGCTCCTCATCCGTCTCGATCCCACCATATCCGTTTGCAGAAGACTGTTAATCATCTCCGCTGTGATGGTTTTGGATCTATTTGCAGACACCGGTCCTGCTGTGAATCCACGTCTTCTCAGGTCCAGCGCAGCCTCCTCCACGTTATTGTAGATGACCATGCCGGAGTCAAAGTGTACGCGCGTTTTGGCCAGCGGGGTTTGGAACCGGATAGCGTTTTCAGGGATGCCATATATCCTCAAATTACTCCGGCATGAGCGTTCTTCCAGATCTGTGATCTTCTCCCGAAATAATTTCTGGTCATTTAGAAGCTGGACAATAGCATCTCTCACTCCAACGTCCCATCTCTCTTTCTCTGTCATTGTCTTCTCCATTTCTAACCCATCTTTTAAATCTTGTTGATAGCTGTGCTAACTTGTTGATTTATTTCATTCGTCAGGTCACTCAATATGATTTTAATTTCCTCCGTTAAGGTCATTCTCACATGAGCTAACTCCTTCTTCACTTCTGATTTGAGGTCCCGAATGCCCTCCGCCATAATTTCAGCCATCACATGCTTTAGTGAGCCAATTGTGGCAGGCAGGGCTTTATCCGCCAGGTGTGTTGTGCCAGCTTTGCTTTTGTGTCGCATTTCTGAGTTCCGAGACTGGACTCGTCTCTTCTTGTTTTGATCCCCACTCATTCTACTTGACAGAGAGTAACTTTTAACACGTTAACACATTGGATTAAGGGGGCTTTTACATCTAGCAATGCAGTACCTCTTTTCTATGCTGCCGTGTTAGTCGCCATGACACCAAAAGTCCATTTTAATTTTTATTAGATTAGATTCAACTTTATTGTAATAACACAGGTACAGGTACAAGGCAACGAAATACAGTTTAGTCTAACCCGAAGTGCAATAGCAGCAGGTGCAGGATAAATAATGGTTCCATAAATACAGGACATGGGTTTCTAGTGAATGAGTATGGAGATGAATACCATTATAAATAATGAATATAATCTATAGATCACTAGTGTTATGAACTAAATGTACAGCTGGTTATGTACCGAATATAATAGACAGGTAGATATTACTCTAAAAAGGGTTTTTACAGTTATGTACAATAGCCAGAGATGTGGGATCTGGAGTCAACAAGTCATTTCTATGTCATGTATTTGTTCTAACCCGCCACTGAACCAGGTGAATCCAATCTGGTTTATCTATGTAAATTGAACTCACCATGTTCAGTGGATGGGTAGAACAAAAACATGACATAGAAATGACATGTTGACTCCAGATCCCCCATCTCTGACAATAGCATATATACAGATGGGTTTTACTATAAAATGAATAAATAAAGTTTAGACAGAAGCTATCTAAATTAAAGTGCAGTGGAAGGTAATTGCATATTACAGTTAAAGTATGTTATTGCAAATGTATATGTAAACAATTGGTGCTGTGAATAAACAATCGGCAGTGCAAATCAATTTTCAGTCAAGGTGAGTATTACAGTGTTGTGGTCAAGACCATCTAACCCGAGACCAAGACAAGACCAAGACCAGAGTGTATCGAGACCAAGACAAGACCAAGACAAGCGGCAGTATGTGACAATAAAATGTGAAACATGATCAAAATCACAAAAATTGATCTAAATGACCCACATTCACATAAAAACACCTAGATATTTAACACACAGAACTGCACTAAACATTAACATCTTTATTTAGTACTTCTATGTCGTAATCACAGAATTTCAAACAATTAATCAAAGTCAATCAAAATTGTTTTCTCTGCCGTTCATGAACAGTACATACATTTATGTTGTTTTTAAATGTGCTATTTCAAAACCATGTGCAAAATTCTGTAAAATGTGTAAAACTGAAAAAGCCAATCATTTCTCTTGTTTCTTTCTTATATACGGATTAAAGCTATATTGTAAAACTTTTCTTAAATAAATCTATATCTGTCACCAAGTTGTGAAA
>NW_015151620.1:243146-249172 GCF_000732505.1 Cyprinodon variegatus
GTCTTGTAAAAAATAGAATAGCAAATGGTGGTAGGTGTGAGGAAGGAGAGTAGAATCTATCCGTGAGGGTTAGAGTTCAGTAAAGAGACAGCTCTAGGGAAAAAGCTGTTCTTTAGTCTGCTGGTTCTAGTTTGGAGGCACCTGAAACGCCTGCCGGAGGGCAGGAGAGAAAACAGTCTGTGGGCTGGGTGGGATGAGTCCTTAAGAATGCTGCGAGCTCGATGTAGGCAGCGTTTCTCCTGGATGTGCTCTATGGTGGGTAGTGAAGTTCCAGTGATGTGCTGGGAGGCATACACCACCCGCTGCAGTGCCTTGCGCTCTGCAACAAAACAGCTTCCGAACCATACTGTTACACAGTTGGTTAGGATGCTTTCTATTGCACAGCGATAGAAGTTCACCAGGATAGTTAAGGGGAGCTGATTCTTCCTCAGTGTTCTTAGGAAGAAGAGGCGCTGATGAGCCTTCTTGACCAGGCAGGAGGGTGTTTGTTGACCAGGACATGTCCGCTAAGATGTGGGTCCCCAGAAACTTGAAACTGGAGACATATTTAACAGCTATTTTTTGATGTGGATGGTGTCGTGGGTGCCTGTTGAATCTTTCCAGAAGTCTATGATGAGCTCCTTCTTTTTGGTGGTGTTGAGGAGCTGGATATTTTCAGTGCACCATGTGGCAAAGTGCTCAATCTCCTCCCTGTAAGCAGACTCATCGTTTTTGCTGATGAGACCAATCACCGTGGTGTTGTCCGCAAACCTGATGATGGAATTAGACTCGTACACAGGCTTGCAGTCGTGGGTGAAGAGGAAGTAGAGGAACAGGCTTAGCACACAGTCATGTGGTACACCAGTGTTGAGTGTGATGGACGTGGAGCAGTTAGAGCCTGATCGGACGTTCTGTGGTCTGTTGGTCAGAAAGTCCAGAATCCAGTTGCACATGGAGGTGTTGATGCCCAGGTCTCGAAGTTTGGCTAATAACTTTGCCAGAATGACAGTGTTAAATGCTGAGCTAAAGTCAACAAACACCATGCGTGCAGAAGTGTTCTTATTGTCCAGATGTGTGAGCACAGAGTGCAGTGCATTGGAAACTGCGTCATCTGTGCTCCTGTTGCTGCGGTATGCAAACTGGTGTGAGTCCAATGTGGATGGTAGCAAGTCTTTCAGATGTGCCAGGACCAGCCGCTCAAAGCACTTCATTATGTTTGGTGTGAGTACTACAGGGTGGTAGTTGTTAAGGCACCTTGGGCTGGAGTGTTTTGGCACTTGCACAATGGAAGTACATTTGAAGCATGTTGGTACAGCTGCTTGGGCAAGAGACGGGTTGAAAATGTCTGTAAAAACCCCAGCTAGCTGCTCCACACATGCCCTGAGTACACGTCCGGGGATGTTATCTGGTCCAGCTGCCTTGTGCGTGCTGATCCTGCTCAGTGCATTGCAGAAATCTGTGGAGGAGAGTGTGATTGCCGAGTGGTCGGCTGAGGATTTCAGCTTGGTGGCAGTTTCACTGTTGTCTCCTTCAAAGTGAGCATAAAATTCAGTCAGCTCGTTCAGGAAATTGACATCAGTGGCTGCAGAGGTGGGATGAGTGGGTTTAAAGTCACATATGGCATTAATTCCCTGCCACATGCGTCAGGGGTCAGCTTTGGAAATGTGTCCCTCTATCTTAAGCTTGTAGCAGTGCTTGGCCTCTTTGATGCCCCTTTTCAGATTTGCTCTGGCTGTGCTATAAGGCTGGTGCATCTCCTGCTCTGAAGGCAGTGTTGCGTATCTTCAATAGGAGTCGCACCTTCCTGTTCATCCATGGCTTCTGATTTGGGTATGTGGTGATCTACTTCTGGGTTGTAACATTGTCAATAGTGGTATTATTATAATCCAAAACAGAGGAGGCGTAACGGTCAATGTCGATGTGAGAGCCACTGCTGTCTTGAGAAGCAAACATACTCCAGTCTGTGTGTAGAAACATTTCCTGAAGTGTTGAATCTGCTCCCACAGGCCACACCTTGATGGTCTTCACTGATGGCTTCACATGATTAATGAGGGATGCATATTTGGGGGTTAGGAACAAAGAAAGGTGATCTGACCAGGTGGGGGAGGGGTGTTGCAACGTAGGCTCCAGCCACGTTTGTGTAAACGTGGTCTAAAGTTTTGTTTCCTCTGGTGTAGCAGAGAATATGCTGGTGAAATTTTGGTAGTACTGACTTTAAAGTTGAATGATTAAAGTCACCTGCGACAATAAACGCAGCTTCTGGATGAATGGTCTGTTGTTTACTGATTGCTGCATGTAGTTCTTTCATAGCAGACTTAGCATCAACGTCTGGGGGAATGTAGGCTGCAGTGATAATAGTGGACGTGAACTCCCATGGCAGAACGGTCTACATTATCTACATTAACTATCAGAAACTCCAGGTTAGCTGAGCAATGTCTCTCAATAATAGCAGAGTTTGTGCACCAAGCTTTGTTAATGTAAATGCACAGTTCCACCTCTGGTCTTACCGGAGCCATCTGATGTTTTATCCGCCTGGATTGTGTGGCGTCCCGCTAGCTCAATAGCATTGTCTGGTATTCCACTGTTTAACCATGTTTCCATGAAGATTAGGACATTACAGTTCAAAAGCCTCTTGCTGTATGCAGGCATGGACTGCTAATTGACATGGATATTAATATGTATTATTATTTTTATTATTATTATATGTCGGCCTCGTTATATTTGCATAATGCATGAAGAAAAATAAAATCGGCAACGCAAGAGTCTGTTCCGATCATCAGGGCCTTACCACAGGCTACTGCAGCCCATTAGTTATCATCCCTGACAGTCTAAAGGGCTAGGCCAATCAGAAAGTACAAAAACACCTTTACGATCCATTGGAACTTTGTGCAGCGGTGTTCACGGTAGTAATGGATAAGAAAATCAAGGGAGGCGCAGAGAAACTGCACGAAAAAAAGAAAAGAGTTCTTCAAACAGACGCTGCGAAATGTGTCAAACTGACTGACATGTTCCCAAAAGCAGGCCCTTCATCTGCTCCGGTGTCTGATGTAAAATATGATGGTGGTGGTAGTTGTAGTGGAGGCAACGGCGAACCGAACAGTGAACATGTCAGTGCGGCTGCTGCAGTAGTAGAACCTGCGGTAAGCCAGACAGTTTTCAGAGCCCAAAACTATGTAATGCAGACATCCCAAGTTTCTCCTGGATATAGATAATTGTTCACGGATGCCCGCGAGTCTGATAAATTATCCCAGATTTTAGACTATGGGAGGTGGAGTTTTTTTAATGCCAGTGAGAGTGGGCAGGCAGTATAATAATTCATGCATCATGTGCAGATTGGAACTACTATTATTGCGCAGACAATAAGAAAGAGCCGGGTGTGGGGAGGAGGTTGCTGGTGAAACCTGTGCAGCGTATCTGTCTAAAGCGATGCTCTGTTCAACCAGCGTTCCAGGCGACTGGTTCTTAGAGAGCTGATTGGATCAGTCTGATAAGTTTCTCTGGGTTACTCTCTGGCAGTCACCTAGTTACCACTCAAATCTGTGCATCCTGTGAATTGGCAGAGGTTGAATCTTCGAGTAAAAAATGAAAATATAGGACTAATTTTGCAGCAGAATATTTTAAAGTATATCCACGTCTAGTGAAGGTGAGGAACAGCGGCAGATCTAGACCAAATGTACCAGGGGGCCAGGAGGGGCCCAGCATGTTTTCATGGGGGCCCAGAAAAGCATGAAATAAAAAAACAGGGCAAAGGATTCAAATATATTAAGAGAGCTGCATGAAGGGGAATTTCTTTTCAATTAGGTTTAATAGAAATTCTATTTCTGATGAGGTCAATATACATTTATAATTTAGGAATTTTACATATTTTTTGACTTAATTTAAGTTAAAACTCCAGTTTTCTATAAATTTAAACTCAAGAAAAACTGTTAAATTCATCTATAAAAATTAGAGCCTTTTTATTTGTTGTTGGAAAAAAAACATTTGACAGATGAAAACTGGGATCCTATCTCAATACCACTGAAGCTATAACCTCATTGTTTTTAAATAATTAGTAAAACAGAATTTGTAATGAAACAATGAAATAGATCCAAAGGACCTATCAGTAACCATGTCTGTTCAAGCCCAGATCATCATTAGAATTTCTTTTAAGTATTATGTCTTCAGTACAGGGACCATAACAGGGGCCAGGACATGATCTAAAGGGGCACTGGCCCCTGTCGGCCCCGTCTAGAACCGGCCATGGTGAGGAACGATGACGCCGTGGCAAGGTGCACTGTATGCTGAAGTCCCATGAAAAACAGAAAGTACAACCGATGTTCAAGGCTACAAGATTGAAAGTATTGAAAATAAAAGACCAATACTGTTCTGGTTCGTGTCTAAGAAATTACTGTTAGTTAATAAACTGTTGAAAAGTCATTTTTTATCATCATTTTTTATACAATGAGTGCACAGTAGTCCAATGTCACCCTACAGTATCTGGAAGACTGAATAGATCTGATGAGCAACTTACAATAACTCCTTGTGATGATATAACGTGATAATATGTGTGATTGACTGTGACCTCTCGCTCTCTCTCCCTCATCTAAGAATTGTTGCTGTGCTGTGTTGGAGTTGACATTTTACAGCGTTAAATTAAGATTTTAGAAGTATTTTAAGTGTCCACTCTCACTAATTTCCATTAATCTGACCTCAAGCTATTGCACAGTTGGTATACACATTCAGTACACCAAAAAAATGTGGTGGCCAGTCTAGTCCAAAATGCCAGGGCCAATTTTTTGTCTCAGTCCACCCCTGGCTGTATGTAATTTTGAGTCTCCTCCTTTTTGTTCAGTAGCAACTGCACATTGGCAAGGAAAATGCTGGGTAAAGAGAGCCGGTGTGGTGTTAGCTTTAGCTTAGCTTTTAGTCCTCCACGCTTCCCCCGCCTTTGTTTACGATCTCGGCGCCACCTGGGAGCACTTCCGCCTGGCCCGAGCGGAGTGCGAAGCCTCGGGTGTTCTGGCTGTCTCAGGAAGGAATTGAAGGTTGTCCACAAGACTGTCAAATATTCGTAAACTAATATCCAAAAGCTAATAACGGGTGAACGATGCAAGGGCACAACTGTTCTGCAAGAACAGACCTGAAATGAGCAACAAAATCACCGCAAAATTGCAGAATCTGGAGAGACCATGAGCCTTGAAATGTACTGGCGCCACCATCTTGGTCTACTGGTTTACTGAAAAAAAAAATGAAAGTGAAGGTTTTTGGAGGCACTTCAGAGAGCCTACCTTTACACCTGGGCTCTCTGGATCCTTCTGTAAAACCAGATTAGATTTTAAAGTGGACAGCCATCCTAACTTTGACAAAGTTAAGCTGTTGTCAAATCAAGTTTGTCCCTACAAACTCCCTATGATAGGGAGTGGCTGGCAGGGGACAGAAAGAGCCACCATGGAACAGGTAAACAAAGAAGGGATTTAAATCTGTTATGTTTTCATAAGTATGTATTTGTTTTGTGACACCATCTTCAGTGCACCGTTACCATCTGATCATAGTGTGCTGTGGTTAAACCTCCCACACGCTTTTCAATAGGTGTGTGGTGCACTTTAAACTTGGAAAAACTCTGCTCTGTCCTCCATCTTTGCACCTAGCTCTCGTGCTCCACTCAGCAGGTTGATGCTCTCTCTTCATCCTTTTTGCTCTCAGCTGCAGAGGCGTAGCCAGAACATTTTTATAAGAGTGGCCAGGCAATAACCAATGAACACTGAAGGGTGGCCTAAAGCGGATAGACGCTAGAACCTCAGGGTCAAGCTAAAGATGAGACAAACTATACTTTCCTACAGCCTTTGCTAACAAATAGACGCTTATATTTAAACATCCGTGCTTTCTAGATAAAAGGTATAGCAGATAAAATTCTTTTAGGTGTGAGTTCTGGGGTGAACATCTTTTCCATTGTCATTACTTACCTACTTTTATTAATAATCATTATGCCTAAAATTGATATCTGCATATACTAATGTCAACACCGTCTAAATTGATAAGTTAAAGCTACAGTGTGTAATAATTACAGG
>NW_015151620.1:251408-253335 GCF_000732505.1 Cyprinodon variegatus
TGGCTGATTAAGGGCGTAGGTTTGATTTCAGCTTTGGTAGGGACACTATTGGTCTTTAGTTTCATTGGTCTGATGTCATTGGTCCTATGCAGAAATATGCATGCTCTTTTTTATGCTTGACGTTAAAATCAGGAAGCATTTCATTTAAAGAGAAAAGCAGCATTTTTTGCTACATTTATACTAATTTTATAAGCACTACACACACTAGATGCTGTTTATCAATGTTTGAAGCATCAGCGGCTCTGATGAATGAGGAATTAGGATTTTTTTCCACTTTGAAAAGGGTTTCATTTGAACTCCCCAGTGACAAAGACAGCAGGTTAATACGTGCCCATTTAACCAAATATAGTCTAAATATGCCTGTTATATGTGGATTTATCCTGTATTTTCTTCCGAAGATATAGAATTGTGCCGAGGTAAACCCCAGTTATTTTTTATCTGATATGCTCTCTCTGGATCATGCAAAATAATACATTCAAGGGACAGCAAATAAATATTGTATTTACATGAGTACTGGAACTATAAGAGGAACTGACACTGAGCTTTTAAAATATTAACTTCACTATACAAGTTGTACATCTGGGCTGTAGTTACTCTGTGTCACCCATTTCATGTATTTTATCTGTCTGAAACAATTTATCGCATTAATTGATTATTTAAATAATCATCAACTAATTTAGTAATATATTAATCATTAACTGGAGTATAGAGACTCTAAAACATGCCTTTAGCTGATAGAACAACCAACTTAGAGCAGGAATTATATTATATATTATTATGATTGTAAAATATATAAACATTTGCATTTAAGGTAAAAAAAAAAATTCTGTCAATATTCTGCACCTAGAACACCTCAAGCGTTTCACCTGGTTTAGTGTAAAAAAAATCTTCTTTAGGGAACCTTTGGCTATGCGATTATTAATGAAAAAAAATATATAGACAGATTAATGAATTTGCAAAATAATCTTTAGTTGCAGCCCTAATTTTAGGGTAACATTCCAAACAAACTTGGTACATAATCCAGCAGTGAAGTGGAGAAAACAGCCAACCAGACAAACACGTTAATCAGGCAAACTATACTAAAATTCATGCAGCATCATTTGTGAGCTCCAACAGAGATCACAGAATCCATTTACTGAACAAAATGAAACTCTCACCTGAAGCCACTTCTCTCTCTACCTGTGCTGCAACATCATCACTCATTGTTTGACTTCCCTAAATTCAGCCACTTCAAATACAAAATGATATTTATATTGTATATAAATATTTTGTAATTAAAATCATTAAGAATCACCTGAAGCATTGAAGGGCCCGCTGCTTCAACTTCAAGCTGCCCTGCATCACTATTACTGGATATCTGTGTTTCCTATAATCATGTAATATTACTATTATACAAGTGTGTTTTTATTGTGTCTTTTATATCATCCTATGTTACTGTCTGACTGTTTAAATTGCTCCTAATGTCTATTTTCTATTTTAGTGGCATTATCTACAAAGCACAACACTAGGAATGAGCCTAAGTTTATTCATATATAAAATCACTCAATTATGAAACAATTATGAAAGAAAATATAATACTATCTAATATGTAAAGTAATAATATTCAAAACAGCCAGATTTGAGCATTTTACCTGACATTATTGTTTTTACTAATTTACTTATGGACTGTGTGGAATTCTATTTAAAATAAAATCAATGTAAATAGTGTTCCTCTGTTTGTCTTTATCCTTTTTCTAGAAGTAGAAATAGTAAATTAAATAGCACTGTTATTATGTGGAACCCAAACTATTCTTTCTAAACAAAAATAGCAGGTGTTTAGGCGCCATCTGGTGTTCTTATACTCTATAGGATAAATTAAACCTGCTATTTATACCTGATCTAACTCAAAGGGTCGTCAACAAATGAAAACGGTAACAAAGAAGTATTA
>NW_015151621.1:0-54588 GCF_000732505.1 Cyprinodon variegatus
ATGCATTTTTATTATTATTATTCGTGAAAATCCTCCACTATACCTTTGAGTTTGCTAAAGATATTAGAAATCATTATTTGCACAGAAACGTTTTATAAGATACTGAGTCAGTTTAACAACGGGCTGAAACCTTCACCTTCTTTTCTTTTTTCAAAATATTTTTTCATCTATGCTGATGTGCCACATGTTCAGATGCCTAATGCATTTAATGTGTTCTTTAGCTGTGTTAAAATCAACAAGGATGCATAAAATCTAAGAAAAGCTGATCTTATTTGTAGCATGTTGCTCAAGGTTTGGGCTTGTTTTAGCTCCAAGAAAGCAACCTAACCCAAAACGAAATGAAACAAGATATAATTTAAGAGCATATATTGATCAAAAAGGGTTACAAAAAAAACATATTAAACAGAGCAGCCAATACTTTAAAGAATATCAAACAGACAAATGTGAACACTATTTGATCAGGAAAGGGAGAAATCGTGACAGGACAGAGAATCAGAGGAACAAACAGGTTATACGTTTTCATGAAAGTACAGTTTTCGATGGAGTTGTTCCTACATTATTTCGTTTTTTATTTCAAAGTTTACATTCCAAATATTGGCTAAGCACCAAGGCAAGAGAGGGACTTTTTGGGGGACTTTATCAAAAACTGGACATCTAAAGGTTGTTTTGGGTCAAATGACACATTTCAACAATGAAACTTGAAGCTTCCGCATCCTGGGACAAACCCTGTCAAAAGCTGGTCGGTCTATTTGGAGATGCCGGTGATAAAAACAACTTTGGGGACCTAATTTGTTGGGTATCATTGTTCACTTTCCTCAAGTTACCTCACTTATCTCAAAGACACTTGAAGAAGCCGCCTTCCCTCCTGATTTTGGGTGGTGGGTGAGCGTTCCACAGGCAGGAAGGCAGATGTTTTATTCAGTAGGTAAGCGATAACGGAGGGGAAGTGTGATTATGATAGCGATCGGCCATGCAGCGATACTCATCCCTTCGAGCAACGCGACACCCGGCAGTGCATCGATCGGGCTCCTGTAACTGGAGCCGCCGTCACAGTTTGTTTTCAAGCAGAGCAACGGCCCGGGTGTCGGGACCGACGGGCCATGGGGGGGGAAGAGGAGGTGTCAGCTCTGTAAACACAAACACTTCAATCATCTCTCTTTAGATCAAAATAAGGGACATTGATGCCTGATGTCGAGCAATAGAGCAAATGATGAGGATCAGGGGCCTGCACCCCCAGACCTGTTTTTTAAAGAGACACCACTGCAGCAGAGAATTGGGGTGAAACAACAATCAGCACCTCTGCAATTGTAGAATTGCTTGTTTTCTTCTTGTTTGAATAACTTTGTATCAGTGATGTTGCTCCAGAACATAGTCATAATCAGCATTTTAAGTTGTACCATCAAATCCGTTTTTAGGATAATCCGTGGAACTAGTTCTACAAAGTGATGCTTTTAATTGAAAATCGTACTTCAGTCCTTGAAATGCCATTATATTAAACAAAATTACATTTATTGATCTCACAATGGAGAAATTCACTCTCTGCAACCCATCCCCTTTGAGGAGCAGTGGGCTGCCACCGTGTAGCATCCGGGGTTTAAGGGTCTTGCTCAGATACCTAGAGTGGCAGTCTGTGGGAGTGGAGTTTAAACTCACCACCTCAGGATTCGAAGCCCTATGCTCTAACCACTGAGCTGACACTCTCCTATGTATATATCTAGTTATTAGTGCAGTATTTTCCCAGATTTAATCCTGCATTTGGTCTTTTTGGGTTTTATCATGCATGGATTCTCTTCTCTAGCTACTCCAGCTTCTTCACACAGAAACAAGGATTTTAGACCAACATCCTGATTTACATTTTCCATAGACTTGTGTTTGTATATGTATGGTTGTTTGCCTCAGGCTTTGATGAAGAGTTGACAGTTTCTCACCCAGTGACTTTACTGTACCTGAATCCTAAGACAACAAAGCAAATATAAGAGAATATCCGACTTGTTGTAAATTTTAATGTAGTTCATAGCATTTTTATTATGATATATGTAAAAATATATTTATGTTTACGACATTATAAATTACATTATAAATTAACTGTATCGACAGTGAAAATGCACTGTATCCAAACCCTATATGTGCATAGTTATTAATTAAAAATATCTTTAGGCTACAAAATGTTTGAGTTATTTAACAGTGGTTTGATTAAAAATGTTTCTTTTTTAAAATAATAATTTTTTCAAATGTAAAAATATACTTGAATCCATAAAATATTTGATTGTACAATTATTAAATGCCATTTTTTACTCATTTATATGTATCTGTTAAAACAGAAATGAATGTGTTTAAAAACAAATAGTTTGATATTTGTTTTAATTCTATAAAGTTAAGTCAGTAATAATGCCAACATGTCACAGCGGAAGTACAAGTCCTGATTTAGTATAACAATAATCTAGTTTTCTTTTATTAATATTGCTTAATTTTGTTATGGAAACTGTAAATTTAATTATAGTTTTCAGGTTTAATTAAAGTTGCAAAAAAGTTGCAAAAAGATTGCTGAAGAAATTATCAGTGGCCTACAAAGTGTAGTCCTAAAGGTGCCACTCTTTTTTCGTACATTAAGATCATGGTGCCACCTAGTGGCAAGTAAATGTAATGTGCAGAGACCAAAATGCTTTTTAGTGCGTCCTTGACATGAGTGATTGAAAGGAAAGGTAGCAGTTTCTTTTTTTTTTTCTTCTTCTTAAAATATATAAAGTGGTATCATTTATTCCTCTCAATCTTTTTTTAACTTGAGGCTTTTTTTTTTCTCACATTCTGTAACATAAGGGCACATTTTAAAGTCAGAAAATTAACCTTTACTCAGGTAATACAATACCACAGTATAAAGCAGCAGCTATTCAATGTTTCAGCATGTTCCATTCATTTTTATATGTTAGGGATTTGTCCGGTTGCCCTTATTTGAGCAAAAGGACGGTACATCTTTGATATGTTGCACAGTAAAAGATACAGAGAGCCACACTATAATATACTTATAGAAATGCTTTTTGGATTTGGAAGAAAGCCAGAGTACCCAGAGAATATTTTGTTACACACAAAACATGGAAACTGCATGCAGAAAGACCCAGACTTAGATATGAAACCTGGATATTTTTAAAACAAGGCAACAGTGCAAACCTTTGTGCAAGAATGCATCGTGATTTAACATCATATTTCAATTTTAATGGTATGTAGGTCAGATCGAGCTTAGCTTTTATTACTGGTTGATTCAATTTCTTGTTTCCTGTCTTAGTGGCCAAATAGCCTCCGTTGTTACTATTTAATGTTGCTTGGCTTGTTCTTAGGAGGAGTTAAAGGACTACATTTCTGGATTCTTATTACCGGTAAATTAATTTACTCTCCTTCCATTCATTTTTCAAACCAGATCACTAAATTAAGATTTGTACCTATCCTATTCACATTCCTTTGCTTTATAAACAAATAACGAGGAGATATTTTTGAAAGAACAATACATGACAGCATATTCCGTTCAATTCAGTTTATCTATATAGCGCCATATATGGAAAGATAATTGAATCCAGTCATACAGGATACATTTTCCTGGATAGGCATGTGGGTACAGTAGGCATTCCCTTGAATTTTGACTTTTGCACAGAGGGAACATAGAAGCACTGATACATAAATATTTTTTATGTTAGAAAAGATAACGGTAAACTAGCTCCTTAGGTGTCTCTGTCCAGGAAGGAAACACTTAAGCAGATGAGCTATGAGCCAGTTTTAACATCAAATGGGTGAAAGGGAGCAGAGCCAGTCACAGTAAACGCTGAAACCATAGCTATGTTTAGGAGAGAAACAGAACTAAGCACTGTAAAACAGGCCCAACTCTGCCAGATCTAAGGTGTTGATGGACAACAGCAGCTAAGCTGATATTTCTCTCCAGTATGGCGTTGCAGCCAAACAGGAACAGGCTTGGTGAAGCTACTATGATGAGAGCATAGCGGAGAGACTATAAAGCTACGGGTTGAACTAAAAAATACTGTGGAATGGTAGAATAGAGATAGAATGAAGCAGAAGACGGAAATGGGTCCCTATATCCTCCAACAGCCTAAGCCTATAGTAGCAAAACTATTGCTTACAGTAACCTGAGCCACTCTAACTATAAGTTTTTTGAAAAAGGAAAGTTTAAAGCTTAACCTTGAAAGAAGGGTGGGTGTCTGTCTCAAAGACTACAAATGGTAATTGGTTCTAAAGGACTGGAGCCTGATAACTAAAAGATCTGCCTCCCATTCTACTATTGGAAATTCTGGGAACTACCTGTTAAACTCCAGACTGAGAGAGTAGTGCTCTGTTAGGAACATAAGGAACAATCATATTTCTGGGATAAGAGGGAGCGTAATTATTAGGTCTTTACATGTGAGAAGGAGGATTTTAAATTCTATTCTGGTTCCATGCTATTTTGGTCTAAGCCAATGTTTTTTTTTTTTTTTTTTTTTTGATGAAGCCAATGAAGGGAAGCTATGGTAGGAGAAACAGATCCATCCATTCATCTTCTACTGCTTCATCTGTCAGGGTAGCGATGGGGTTGATGCCTAACTTCAGCAGTCTATGGGCAGGGGCGGTGTACATTCTGGGTAGGTCAGCAGTACAGCGCAGGAAACAGAAACACATAATTATTCACACACACGTTCACACCTAAGGACACGTCAGAGATGCCAGTTAACCTACAGTCGTGTTTTTGGATTGTCAGAGGAAGCTGGAGACCTTCAGAGAACCAACACATGCAAGCATATGCAGAAAGACCCCAGGCAAGGAATCAAACCCAGGACCTTCCTGCTGCAAGGATATAGTGCTACAAACTGCACCACCACAATAAACCTTTATATTAAGTACAGTTTGTGGACTTCCTGATAGTAAAGAATTACAATAGTATAGCCTTAAGGTAACAAATGCATGGACTAGGTTCTCAGCATCAACCCTGGACAGAATATTTATAATTTTCAAATTATTCAAGAAATGAAAGAAGGAAATTCAAGAAACCTAATATATTTGGGATTTAAATGACATGTCCTGTCAACATCAATTATTCCATCCGGATGAAGTGACTAACTAATGAGCTTCTTTTTCAGAATCCCGGCCAAAAAACGATAACTTCTGTTTTGCCTGCATCCAATAGAGTCATCCAGGTTTCTATGTCCTTATAAGACATGCCTGTGGTCTACTTAATGGGATAATTTAATCAGGATTTATGGGAAAAAAGATAAGGCAACACATAACACTGAGCCTATTATTTTTTAAGCAAGCCCCATTTTTTACTGTGAGTTTTAAAACAATGTGGCAAAATATGGGGTTCGTTTAACCATTAGAACAGTTAAACATGTTATTAGTTTGTAATAAAAACAATTTCTGAGTTATCTTTGAATGCATCATGAGCATACTCATGCTGACGTAGAGGTTTGACACAGACCAGACGAGATGCTGAGCAGAGCTGGACATGAGCATCAGGATGGTTAAACAAACGAGTAGCAAAAGAAAAAAAAAAAAAAAACTTACACTGAAAAAAAAAATAGTGCCTTCGTTTTTGGCATTTACTTAAATATATTTAGTTACTTTAACACAATTGTTTCATGTCAGTAGGGAAGGACAAAACAATTGTGTTAAAGTAATTAAATATGATTTAGATGATTTGGATGTATTTGAGTTCTTAGGTATTTCTTGGGGCTGTTCAGTGGAGCAGTGGGTAGCACTACTGCCTGGGTTCGATTCCCAGTCGTACTGCATGGAGTTTGCATGTTCTCCCTGAGCATGCATGGGTTCTCTCTGGGTACTCCAGCTTCCTCCCACAGTCCAAAAACATGACTTTAGGTTAGTTGACTAGGTTAGTTGAAATTAGATGTGAGTGTGTGCGTGAATGGTTGTTTGTCTCTGTGTTGCCCTGCGATGGACTGGCGACCTGTCCCGGGTGTACCCCGCCTCTTGCCCATTGACTGCTGGAGACCCCACTTGGGACAAGCGTGTCAGATAATGGATGGATGGATTCTTGTTTGCCCTCTTGTGTCAGTCTCCTTCTCCTAGCTCCCTTCTAGACTCCTCTGTTCACACCTGCTCCCAATCTGCTGAGTAGCCTGGTCTTTGTTTCTCTCTCCCATATATGCACCTCCTCAATCACTCACTTAAAAACACGTTAACATGAATTCAACACACTTTAGTAAAATGGAGGCAGAAGATGTAATCAATGCACACATTCAGCTACACACAGGAGCTCTTTCAAGCTGGGCACTGTTTCATTCACTACACCTGTCCCATCAACCAGGAATCGGAATCAGAAATACTTGAACAATCCCAGGACGAAATTACTTTTGTTACATGACTCCATCTGTGTTAGAGTGACTATAGGACCAGTTTGATATAACACAATCTCATACAATATATATAATTAGGGGGTCCCCGCTCCATCTCGCCATCAGTTTGGTGGTCCTTGGCCTGGAAACCTTAAAGACCCCTGATTTAGATGAAAACATGTTGAAATAGTCCTGTTAAAGTCCAGATCTAAATCCAATTGGGAATCTGTAAGTTTTAATAGTTCAAGGGATATTGTAATGTTTGTAATTTTCTGTAGTAAAACAGAAAACCTTAGATTTTTTTTCCCCTTGGCTAGTGCTGATTCATGCAGCTACAGACTGAGCTTTGTTTTGATTGAGGTCAAGTGTTCTGTATTTATCTGCTAATGCAGCTTTAAGGTGAGGCCGAAGTGTTCAGACAGTGCCTGAGGGAAGCAAAACACTCTTAAGTGCAGTCTATAAATGTCTTTTCCATAAAAAAACTAGATGATAAAGATACGCAGAGAGGAAATTTGTCGCCACGCTTTAAAATAAATTTTAATGCAGCAGTTATGGCCTCCTCATGTCATGTGTTGCCATCACTTCACATCCCCCCCAAGCTGCGGACAAAACTGACCAACTGACGTCAAGCTATGGAAATAAAGCTGTGGCAAATGGGAGGAGCTCTGGACAAACCTCAGTTTACTGTGTGACTGCCTCTGATTCTTTACAGGCTGCTTTCCGGGAACAGAACCAACTTGTTGAGTCTGGGACACCACAAATCACACAAACACATCCACACATGGGAGCAGAGACTCACACAACTGCTGGGGGTTTGTTTGACATTCTTTGCTCCGCTAACAGGGGACACATGGCTTGAAAAAAGAAAATGCCAGCAGTTGCTTAAGCTTGTATGTCAGAGAGCGTGCCTGTGGTGAAACTGGACATATTAGCTTTCAGGTTGTTTGCACATGCCACACACACGTAATGCATTCCTTTCACATCTTTTTTTTAGACTACTACTTTTTCCTGCTGGCAATACCTCAACACTGAAAAATGGGCATTGAGAGACTTTCTGTTTCACAGACATCTGTTTTCAACATCATTTTAGATATTCTTCTAACACCTTCAGATTTTCTAATTTTCTTTGTCAAATTAAGGTTTTCTTTTATAATTTTTTTAAACTTATTAGAACAGAATTCAAGTTAGGCAAACAACCAGCAGGACTTGAACTTCAGTCAACAACAGTCGAAGTGAAGGACTTATAATGGCCCCCAGGGTAATATAACGGTGCCTTCACGTGCTATTGGAATTTGGAGTTTTCCATCTATTAACGCATGAATAGTGTGGGGAAAATATTTCTGAAATAAAGATCCTTGGGCTGTTAGTTTATGGCTATATGTAATGTAACCTTATTATTTACAGTAAGCATATTGAATATAAACAGAAATAAATTACTTTGAGATTAAATGTATATAGTTATTTCAAAATAATGTCATTATAAAAAAATTTGATTTATTTTTTAATTTTTTTAACTTGATCAGTATAACAGTTAAAGAATGCTTTCCAAAAATAATAAATTTTAGTTTTATGATTAAATCCAATTTCACCATAAACTCTAGAAATACTAACTGTTCTTCTTAAATTAAAAAGGTTTCATTTTCAGTTCTGAAAAATGTTTAAAAAAAAATTAAAAAAGCAATTGCTTTTTTGAGATTTTATGTTTTGAATTGTTTTTGTGTTCACTTTAAAACAGCTTTGTATCATCTGGAAAAACCATAAGAAAACCAGGCAGCAGCTCATGATCAAAGACCACCAGGGGGCCTCCAAATTCACAAAAAACTGGCTCAAAATACAAGTCAGCAAATACAGTAGTTTTCTGTAAACAATGCATCCAAGGAAAGTAAATAATTCACATGAGATATTTACATTTTTATATGTCAGAGAAGTTAGTCTCTAAAGCAATTTTTCTGTGAGGTGTTAAGGAAGACAATCTCTGCAACAAAACAAGATTTATCAAGAGCCCATAAGAAAAAGATCAAAAGATTCTATCAATATTGAAATCCTAGGAAATTAAACCAAGATTTTCTATTTTCAAGAATTTAGAAGAAAAAATGTTACTCCGACCTTATCCACAAAACATATTTATTGGTTTTTTAGAATGAGTCAAGCTAAGTGAGCCAAAATAACACAAACCACATACTTGAATCTGAAAAACATAAAAATGAGATGTGCCAAGTGCATCCTGCTGTTGTAGATATTATATGCATATATTGCATGAAAACATACAGAAGAACCACTTTTCATTGCCTTAAACATAAAAAAAAAAAAAAAATTTATTCAGCGCTGTTTAAAGCCACATTTAAGGGGCCAAAGAGCCACATGTGGCTTTGGATCCATAGGTTCCAGACACCTGAGAGCTGAAAAGTGATGCCATTGTTGTTCAAGGAGTAACAGTGTGTACAGGTGGATATTGCCTGATTGCAAATAAAATCAGCATCACATGCTTGATAGCAGAGGAGAGCATGAGGCGTTCATTGTAGACTCATTTTCTGACTTTGCACTTTATGACAGTGATCCAACATTTCAGGTTGAGTTGCTAAACAAATGAATTTGGGAACCATACATTTTACCTCAAGCAGCTTGGATTCTCATCCTTCTCAGTCATCTTCCAGTCTTTGGGTTCCTGAGTTCCAAATGACAAACATTGCTAGATTTGTGTTTTTATCCAAGGAACCACTTGACCCAGTTAAGGGGTTTTCATTCTGACCGTTTCTCTGGCTTAGGAATGTCTTAACAGTAAGAAGTATACAGTCATATGCAGTCCAAGTCCTGAATCTATCTAGGTCAAGACTCTGAAAGCACCAACTACTGATACAGTCCAAATTCAACATCCTCGAAACAAAACCGTTTTCATTCCATCCTCGATTCTGCGGTTATGTCTGAGACTTGTGTTGATTATATTCAAGCACACTCCTTTCAAGCAATATTCTAATAATAAGCTTTGATAAAGCTCTATGTAAACAGCAAGCTTCTTCTAAATATGTGAAAATGTATGCAATGAACAATGAAAACTATTTTTTTAGATGTAGCATCATAACTAATCACATAGATAAATGTTATACAAAAACTGTGAAATGCCCACAGTTTATTATTGATTATTAAAAAAACACCATGTATTCACACAAGTTTCTTCCCTTGTAGTTAGCAGAAAAGTCTCTGTCTTCCCTTAATTTGTTATTTTTGGGGTTTTACTAAACTGTAAGGTATACAGATAAATGTTTAAAAACTTTCAACATCTCTGATTTTAGTTTTGTCATAATGATGATCACAAGACACAAAATCTCACATAGTAGGTAGAATGTTGTTCAAAATGAATCCAAATATAGATAGAACAGTATGAAGTTTAAAATAGTTAAAAATAACTCGAACCATAGTAGGCCTATGATGATCAAATAGGTCAAAATGATACATAGCATTTTTTATGAAGGAATTGGCCATTTTAAATAGCCTACTTAAAATATTTTTCTATGTTATCGGAATCATTGGTTATAATTTTTTTTGTTATTCCAGTAAAATTAGGAAAGATTTTACATTTAAATGCTGTCCCTATAAAATGATTTTTTTTAAATCTCAATTTTTAGTTCTGGCAAGACTCCTTGTAGATTTGACTGAGAGAGAGTGCTCAGAGTCAGGTGTTCATAAAGAGCAGAACCCCCGTTTGAAAAGGGATATTTACGACGCAACCCTGAACGCATCGTGGGATTACATTGGAGCTGGCGGGTTGGGCCAGACTCCACTCCACTGAGTTCACACGGCAGGACCGTGACCCCACAGCGCCGCGGACTGAGCTACTGGAGCCCGGCGCGGAGGTATACCTCTGAGAGCCGTTCCAGGACACCTATTAATTAGAACACCTGGACTTCAGAGGAGAGGAAGCGCAGTTTCCTATGCAGCCACTTTTTATTCCCCCCCTTTTCCTTATAGAAACCTACAGTAGGATAGTTATTGGAGTTGACAAGCCCGCTTCACTACTGTAGCTACCCCTGCTCCTCCTCCTCTCTTCCTCCTCCTCCTCCTCCTCCTCCTCTCCCGCTCCACAGAACCAGGAAATCACCGAGGTGTGCTTCTTTATCCCGCTGCTTGCTACCCCGTCTGCGGGTGTAGATGCGCTGTTCCCCCCCTCCTTCTCCTCTTCTTTTTGCTCTGTCCAGTTTTTATTTCATCTCTGCGGCCGCTGAAGTCAGCCTGAAGTTGCCTTCGAGGAGAGGAGCCGCACTCTGGCTGAACAATGAGGTGCGTAAAGCGGCTCAAATCCCTTCATGTTCATTGTGTTCGGAGGCGAGCGCTTCAGTTTCTGCTGCTGCTTTTGTTTATTTATTTATTTTTTTTCTAATAAGCTGTTTTGTTATTTGTATCTAAATATAGCAGTTTTATCTGGTTTTATCTGCTTTCCGGTGCGTAAAATTCCAGTTTCTCATTCAGAACATATAGAGCCTGAGCTTTTGGGTTGTTTTTGTTCTCAGTTGAAACTGCAGGAAGTTTCTCTCTTTTTTTTTTTCTAACCGAGCGACTTTCTTGAAACTTCAGCTTCCTACCTGTTCAAAGTGCCTCGATTGAGGTAAAACGCGCTTTGGCATTTGCTTCCAGGATTATTCACACTACAAATATTTTCCAAATATCCAGATTTAAACATGCAAACGATTCATAGCCGAACGGAAAACGAAAGCCTGTTCCAAACAATAGTTAAGCTTTATTTAGATCATAAAAAAGGGAGTCGGTGTGTTGCTCAAAGGCACTCCAGCATGGTGGACTTAAAGGAGGTGGGCTTCTTGAGCTGAATTCTCTGGTGGTGCTGGGCCAAGTGCATGCGCTGTTTATATCATCATCATCATCATGCATTCCACTGACACACATTAAAGCTACCCCCCCTTGTCTCCCTGTGGGGAGAGCAGAGTTTTTGCACCATCAACAAGACCCACAGGCACACAGCCCATGTCCACAAATTCCATGTCCTGTTGCAGCCTGCGTCTGCTGACAATTACAAGCTTGGGAGTCTCCACTCCTGGGCTGGAGCTGCTCTGATCTAACATTTAAACCAGCAACTCTGAGGTTATGTTCACACCGCAGCCTGAAGTGACCCAAATAAGATTTTTTTGCCCATATGTCTGATCTGAGAAGTCTGAATAATGGATCTGGTTTTTATTTTCATTTTTCCAATGGACCCAGAACATTGGCTATGTGGTCCTGAATCTGATCTTTTCAAATGCAACCTTTGTCTGAACGGCCAGGTCATTCATCTGACCTGAACGTCATTAATACTCAACAAAAGTCCCTATCCTGCATCTTGCAATAGAGAAGCAGGGCGAAATACAAACATGGCGGACGATGATGCGGAGAACAGTCTTTCTTTTTCATCTCGGTGTGATGATTGTGATGGTGTGAGGGATTGCCTTCGAGTCAATGAGTGGATGCAATCAACTGGTTTTCCTTAGAACACTTTGAATCAATCTGACGGTATGATCTGGTTAAAATGTGAAGTGCCTTGAGAGAACACGCTATATCAATAAATTCAGGAAAAGATTAGCATTAGAAGCTCAACCATCTATGTTTTTTCTGTAAACACATACTGGCTCGCTGCTTGTGACGTCATTGCGTCCTCTACTGCTCATGCGGGGCACCTAATTGTATGAATGCAGTTCACACAGAAGATCACATACAAGTCGCATATATCTGGAAAGGTGACTGACTGCGTTGGACGGTCGCAAACCTGCGCAGGCCTCAAGCGCAGACAAAAAGCAGCTGTGATTGGTCCTTAGTATGCCTTTCCGACTGTCTGTGTGGTTGTCCTTCTCGATTCGGTGCCGGGGTGCGCCAATTTTAAAAACCGACGAACAACTACAATGGACGGCTACGACGAAAGGTTAATCAAGGAAGTTCGGAAGTACAACCACTTTTACGATGCCTCAGGCAAATTATATAAAGATGCCAAGGTCTCTGCCAACTCCTGGAGGGGGATCAGCCAGACCCTTGAACGGGAACGCGCCATTTTTCTTTTGGAAGATAAACACTCCTGCCGCGAGTTCTTGAATAGGCTCCCACATGTGCTTTGGTTGGAACCTGCTGTGCGTCCCTAGGAATTCTAGAAGGACTGTGCAGAAGCATACCGGCAAAACTGGTTCGCGAGCAGACGCAAGCGACATTTGAGAAGTCTAATCTGCCCTTAATGCTTGCAGTGTGAACGTAGCCTCAGATTAGTGCACCTTTATTGAAGTGGTGGGGGGGTCTACTTCAGAGTTATATTCAGGACTAACTGGAAGGCTGGAATTTGGTTGGGGGATAACCAAGTCAGTGAGTGACCAGTTTTCTTCCGTAACAATATATCACGTGTGGATCAGGGGTTGGTATGGGCAGTTCCAGATGGGGTGGCCAACAGGGGCCAGTGTCCCTCTAAAACCTGTTTATGCCCCTGTACTGCAAACATTTAGATAAAAGTGTCAAATTTCCTTTAGATTTATTTTATTGCTTTATAAATAGATGCAATTGGATGGAATAAGCTGATTAGTGCTAAAGATTTGAAATTAATAATCAAATAAAGTTATTTAAACAGTGAAAATGCTCATTCCTTGGGCAGATCATCTTATTCACCTACTCAATTTAAGGACAATTATTCACTGGCAGATGAAACTTTAACTGATTCATCTTCAACAGTGATTTAATATTTCATATTTACAATTTAATAGTTATTTAGAAATTAGTCAGCTTTAAGCACCAGATGCATTAAGATAGGATCACAGTCTTCATCTGTTAGATCAGAAGTCTGCAACTTTGGCTTTGTGGTTTGCATAATGTACTAAACAATGTTCTCTTGCCCTCCCTTTTTTTTTTGCAGTTGTTTTTTATTCTTTTGTTCTGTTCCCCCCCTTTAAAAAAAGCACTGGCCCCACCCTGGTCGAATTTTTCTGGGTGTTGGTGATTTCTTTTCTATTGGTTTTGCAGATATTGCAGTGGAAATGCCTGTGCAGCCAAAAGTTAATTGCATAGACATGAGATTCTTATTTATAAACGTGTTTTGTTATCCTAATCTGTCATTTTGATTAACTTCATTTTTAACAAAAAATAAATTCCTCTGTTTTATTAAAACAGAACTTTATACATTTCTGCAGTTCTTTTATTTCTAATGTAATACAAAATAGCAGGTTTGTATGATCTAGATTATTAGATGAATGATTAGATTGGGTATATAGCCTAGAGGTCTCTGATTTACATAAAATGTATTATTTGTTCAATGACATCAACAAAAGGGGATGCTCTGTTTTTTTTTTGTTCTTTTTTTTTTAATACCCAGAATTATTTCTAAACCAGTAAATTTGTCTATGTTGTAAAGTAAGGGGGAAAAAAAGTAGGCTGGCCTCCTTTCAGCCAGCTGACGGCAGTGAGCAGTATCACATGGGTCAGGGAAAGCCCTGACATGTTGGATCACTTCCCCTGTCCTTTAGTGTCTTTAGATAGTTTTTAATTTGTAGGAAAATTGGATGGCTGGTTAAAAGCTTTTGTAAACATTGATAACGGAATCAAGCCCCACTATTGGTGCTGGTTTTCTCCACAGTAATGAAGACTGTGGTGAGAAAGATGGTCTGGCCTGAAATCCTGGTATTTCATTGCTCTAGAGGCGCTGAATTAACAAGGCTATTGGTTTAATTAATGCACAAAGATAACCGTGTGTGTCTAACATGCATAACAACCTCGCTTTCAGAAATGCTGGTAGCTGTATTTATCCTTGATATATCTGTGAGCATCATGCAGACATTATGGTTAGAGACACCGTTCTGTCCATGCGGTGTATAATAAAGTTATTTACTGTGGTTGGATGAGATAAACTAACTGCTACTTGGATTGCTCTTCTGCAGTTGGGGGGGGTAAGAGTACTTCCCCAACCATAAAACATACCTGTAACTTTACCGCTCATAAGGAACGTATTCATTAATTTTCAAGCTTTCACTCATCTGATAAAGTCGAATTGGGAGGCTTCCTGTTGAAGCTGAATAGCTCTCTTCCTCTAAAAGGGTACGGCTTTGACAACCTCCCCCCCGCTGCGGCCAAATGGGTTCATGTCACCTTGCATAATAGGTAATGGCTGGTATGCAGCTCCTCTTGTGCTCATTGTGGGCTCAGGAATGTAAATGTTGACAGAGTTGCAGTCAGTTGGTCAAAGGTTCAACCACCGACCCAGTTCAGAAGCTGGTTCTGATGATCCTGATTAACACCTTAGTTCTCTGGGATCAGATTTTAGGAGCGTTTGTTGCCTTCTTGTCTCAGTGAACAATAACTTCTCTGTTCAGATGATTGCATGATTCTTTCAGATTCCTATCCTGGGGGTTAGGTGGCACAGGAAGTGCATCAATTTGCATCATGATTCACTCCTATTGTCAGAGAGGTGACTCTCGACTCCCACGCTGACTCAGTAGATCGGACTCCGACTGAAAGGAGCTGTCCCGTCTGAGACCACCACCACCACCATGTGTGCCTCGGGCTCCAGAACTAACACACACAGAAACAGGTGTTGTGTGTCTGCTGAACACATTCAGCCTGCTGGG
Source organism: Cyprinodon variegatus (assembly GCF_000732505.1). Lineage (NCBI taxonomy): Eukaryota > Metazoa > Chordata > Actinopteri > Cyprinodontiformes > Cyprinodontidae > Cyprinodon > Cyprinodon variegatus. The sequence goes on from NW_015151621.1 coordinate 14,903, forward strand.
CATCCTGAAGCTGCTTCAGAGGCTCTGCATGTGGGGAAGTGATGCCAGACTGAGCTCCTCATCAGCTCCCTTGCAAAAGCTTATTGATCAGTCTTAAAAGCAGTAAGAAGAGAATTACCCCCCCCTCCCTGCGCTCCCAACCTCTGCCCTGCCCTGTTGTTTCTTTTGTCTCCTCTCTGCTTTCGGCCGCAGCTGAAAAGGAATGTTTCTCAAAGCGTGACCTGAGCAGATATGCTGTTATCGTCTTCTGCCTTTTTGGCGAGCCCGTGTTCTAACAGGCCACTAACTGTTATTTAAGAAACACACGGAGGTTATTGCATTTATAGCTTTGTAAGAGCGGCGAGATACAACTCCTGTTGGTTGCAACAGCAGCATGTTTTTACTGCTCGGTTGGGTAATGTTTTTGTGTTGGTATTTCAAGTCTCCACTTGTTCCCCTCATGCCTTGCAGAGTCACATTGTTTTCTTTGATGTAAGCAGTAAAAGCAAATGCAAGCCTGTCTGACTTCTCTGTTATGCATTGTATTTATTAGCATAGTCAATGCTGCTCATTTTAGGAAGAAGACATCTGTGCTAAGAAACAACAATGCTGCTGTTTTCATTTCTGATTCTCTGTTCTTGCTTTTAGATTATTTTCTGCACATCCATTAAAAAAGTTGCTATACATTTTTTACGATTTGTTTGCAAAAATCCCAACTTACTTATGAACTCCAGAAACACTACCAGTTTAAAGGTAATTAGGATGTGCAGGTGGGAATTATTGTGTATATATGAGAATATATTCATGCATCATAAAGGAGGTGCATGTTGATATAGACTTAAAAAGACGCCCTCAGAATGTTGCTGTAAAGTTGGTGATGTCTAAAGATCACCCTAGAAACACACTTTTTTTTCCTTTTTTTTTTTTTCTTGAAGGCCCTGTTGGGCGTGTTCGTTTCCCCACAATGCCCAATTAGCACTGCCCTCTTCTCTGAAACAATTCACCCCTTTTCGCCCTCCCACCTCTTGTATTCCTAAATAGGCCATTATGCTGGCCTGCTTCTTGGATTAGACGCTTTGCTACACAAGTTGCTTAATGTACAAAATCCTCTATTGTCTCAATTTTGTGACATAGCCAATTTTTCTTGGTTTTAAGCTGCTGTTTTCTTTTGGGGTTGTGCATCTAGGCAGTTCTCTACTCTTACCATATCATTTGTCCCCTCTTTAAATACGTTCCTTTAAAACTTAAATGCTCATTTAAATTGTTCATTGCTTTGTAGACCATTTCCCAAATGCATGCATTGCTTGTCTATTGAGCTTGTTTGAAACTTTAAAACTAAGTGCAATGAACAAACATAGGTACACCCATTTTAAACCTGAGCATTAAAGAGACAACAGCCTTTTAAATAAGCCAGACAATTAGCATTTCATCTAAAGCCCTGCAAGTTAGCAGTAGGGTTTGGGCGATTTGGATGAAGTAATTAAGTACCTAACAGTAAATCCATCTTTACCACAGTGGGAAATGGAAAGTAAGCATTTATTTAAAGAATAACTGGTGCTCATGCATGCATTACCATGGCTTTAAAACAAATAAAAACCCTTTAGTGGGACAGTTTGTAAATCCAGTTTTGTTTTTATCTCTTGCCCCATATAAACATAAGTAGGAGCTCCAAAAGTGATTTGGACAAGTTTTTGAACAGTTTTCACATTTTGGAGATTTTGCTCAAGGTTTTGGAAGATATCTGGCATTAAAAAGCAGAGCTTTGAAATTATTTTAAAAAGTCTATAATAGTCACATGCATTGAATCGTATCGCATTTTTAAACACTGCAACCACATGTTTAGAACTATTTTATGTGATAGACAGAGTGGTGTATAACTGGAAGAAAGCAGAAGGAAACTGACGTGTGGTTTTCAAAGTTGTTTTACAAAAAGATATCTTAAAGTGTGATAGGCATCTATAGTCGGCCTGTCCCACGAACCAACTGGGCTTAGATCTGAACTTTAACTGAGCCAGTAAATTGTAGCTCTGGCTGAATGTTTACATTAGCTGTCCTTTTTTTGGCTTTCATTTTGTCTAATGTCCATCTTCCCATCAACTCTGACTAGCTTTCCTAATCCTGCTGATGGAAGGTATTCCTACAGCATGATGCTACCGCCTAGGGTAAGGTTGTCAGGATAATGAGTAATTTAATGCTGTTGGTACAAAAAAAATACTGAAAGAGATAAATATTTATTGAAACCGATTTAAAACCAGCTCATCCTATTAGATCATATTATTGCACTTCTGGCAGCAGGGGTGGAAATTCAGCCATACTGGGCCCATCTCCCCTTCACAGCGGCTAACCTGAAAAATTGGTTTTTAAACCCCACTAACATGGCAAATAGATCAGAGGTCCATACTTATTTGTCCAGATGCAGGATATTAAGAATTGTACTCTTGGTATCAGTGGTTTTACTTAACAAGGACATGGCACTTCAATTATGTTCTTAAATAAGGTTTAAATCCCCCCTACTAATATGATTTGTCTGAATGAACATTTTGTCATATTCTAATAAATTACAGTTTTTCATTTAACCTAAGAAGTACTCTGCCCCTCTACAGGTACTGCCACATTATTTAAAAAGGGACTCGGGCATCTGTTGAGTTGACTACCCATCTCTTTAAAGTGCTCTGTTAGTTCTGTCACACATACCGTTTTGCTTAGATTTGGCCAAAACATTAAACCTGTTTTTTTGTTTTTCTGTGTAATTTTGTACGATATATATATTACCATTTTACAGTAACCCTCTGAAACCAATCCGTGCAGAGTTTGGACCGAGCTTGGATCATTCAACTGTGCCGAGTTTGGTTCTTAAGACCATTAACACATCAGGCTACCACAGTTCCTCGCCTCCTACCCGTGATCCAAGATACCACAGCTCCCAAGGCAGGAGCCCATATAACATTCATGAAATGATGTGCTTTGATGGCGTCCTCCGCCCAAATTTCAATGAGAGCCTCTATCTCTATCATCCAGGTTGCACCACACTCTTTTGATGCCATTTATTGTTTAAAGGCTGAGAAGAAGTTCTTGTTTTGAACAGGTGAAGAGATCTGCGAACTGCAAAGCCAGACAAGCGAAATGAGTCAGCTGATTGTAAATAGGAGATGACACAGTCTGCTCATGAGCTCTTTGTTATCAGAGAACCGAGCCACAGCTGAACCGTGCCAAGCCCTTCTGTTGAACTAGTACTAGATTAGCTTGGTTCAGTTGTGTCTGGCACGGTCCAGTTCAGTTGCGTTCCATTTACACTCAACAGTTATCTCGATTACTGTGTTCAGACTGCTCTCAGCGCAGTTTCAGAAGGGTAGTGGAAATGGGGCTTATTATTCTATACTGTTGATGGTTGTTAAATGTTCGTATCGGGGTCAGCAACATGAGTCCACACGTATTCTTGGTTTTATAATGGAATGTTTGTTGAATAAGCTTGTCAATTCTTCTTATCTGTGATCTTCCAATTATTGTAGTTAAGATATATTTGTGATATTATCATTCTTAAAAATGTTTTTTTTACCCTTAATCTTCGATTCCGGTTTACTGAAAAGTAGTTGTTCAATGTAGGGCTGGAACGATGAATCGTACTAATTGTGATTATTAGATTATTGAAATAATCATCAACTAATTTAGTAATTGATTAATCGTTAACTTGAAAATAGAGGCTATAAAATTGCCTTTAGCTGCGGAGCAACCCCATTTAGTCCAGTAATTATACCAAGATAAAAAAAAACATATAAAAAAACATTTTGCATTTAAGATTAAAAAAAAAATGTGTGTCAAAATGCTCTATTCAGTGAAAAGGTTGAGCTTCACCTGGTTTAATTTGATTAAAAAAAGATCTTTAAAGAACCTTTGGCTATCCAAATATTAATCTATTAATTGAAAAAATAATCGACATATTAATCGATTTGCAAAATAATGGTTAGTTGCAGCCCTAGTTCAATGTTAGAGGTAAATGTTTCGGAAAACAATTTTTCTAACTGAGATCTAAATGCGGTTAATAAAGTAACCTCGTGTGTTTCTGTTTCTTTACAAAGTGGACATTAATAACAGTTTCCAGAAAGCATTCTCAGTTCTGTTAACTGTGTTTCTCTGTTATTTTGCAAAGCAAGTGTCGGAGTGAAAGTAGCTAATGTGGCTAATCTTCCATTTTAAGAGATGTATTTGACACAGCATACACGTTCGGCTTAGTTTCTGAATTCTGTTGCCGTGACTATTTGTACCCCTATCACAGCACCAGTCCCTTACAGAAAATTTCTAATGAAGAAGTTATTAATTGTGATAGTCTGGCCAGTTTAAATTCAGAGAAGTTGCACATCATTTTTATTTTTTTTTTTTGAGTTGAATGTGTTGACAGGAACACAAATGTTCACGCTTCTATTAAAAGTCATGACACCCAACAGAGCTGCACAACCTATCGAGAATATTGCATCGTTGCTTTATCACAGAAAATCAAATAGAGCTGTTAGATATATACTTGTTTTCTTATGTATTCACACTTTGCACGTTGGCAAGATATTTAGTCAGTAGATTCTGACATTAGACAGATAGCAGAGCTATGGTTTATCACAAAAAGTTAATAAATTTGGTTTTAAGCTCCTATGTTACATCCTCAGAAGTTGTCTAGCCAGCCATCCATTTTCCATCACTGTTATCCCAAGCAGGGTCACAAGGGGTGATGGTGCCTATCTCCAGCTGTCTACGGGCGAGAGGCGGGGTACACCTTGGGCAGGTCATAAGTCCATTGCAGGGCAACAAAGAGACAAACAGGACAAACAACCATTTACACAAACACTCACACCTAAGAAGAATTTCAAGAAGCCAATTAACCTAACAGTCATGTTTTTGGAATGTGGGAGGAAGCCGGAGTACCCAGAGAGAACCCATACATGCACAGGGAGAACATGCAAACTCCATGCAGAAAGACCCCCGGCTGGGAATCGAACCCAGAACCTTCTTGCTGCAAGGCAGTAGTGCTACCCACTACCCACAATATTAGCCAGCCATGATCATGCACAGAGACTGACTGCTCCATCAGTGTTGAATGAAGGTAAAAGTTAAGCACTGTGATCTGTGCGGGGAAATCTAAAACCAGAGTCGTTTTGGACTCCAGTTACATCTGCTAATAATTGTTATAACAGGTCTCTGGTCTGCGAAAACAGTAATGGGGGAATTACAAAAACCGCTTCTAAAATGGCAACTTTTTTGTGTTGCATATTTTGTTTCACAACAATGTATTTCAAAACGTTTTATTGGTTAGGGTGGTGTTTATAAATGCATTTTAAAGGTGTAAATATAAAAGGTGCTAAATATTTTTTTTCATCTACAGCTTTACAGCTGCTGCTATTTGTGTTTTTTGGGTTTTGAATTTTTCAAATATTGTTTTTATTTTGGTGCCTTCCATCTATTAGGCCTCAGCTCCTAAGGCAGGTCTTGATGTACTTTGAATTCACATTGGCGTTTTCAGAACGAAACAAGGTATTTAAGGAAGGTCATAATTTTAAACAACTCACATTTCCTACTCTATAAGTAAAGCAGTAACAGAACTGAATCGAGTGACATTTAAGGTGGTGTGTAGGTACGTTGTTTCAGAAATGACTGTTGTCACCCATGTGATTCAGCTACGGCATCTTGTTTCATGTCTGCTCCAATCTAACCAAGGCAGCTTGGTGTTTTGTAAGTTACTAAAGAGAAGTACTTTAGAAAGTTTCTCCTTTTTTGTCAGTTGAACCAAGCGAGAAGATAGGGTTTCTGTTCCTTTAAACACATGCACCCACTGTGTGCTGAGAAAAACACTTTTGAAGAAGCAGTTTGTGAACACATCTTCCCATGTTCAACCTCCATCAATGATTTGATTTGGCCTTTGCCTGAATTAACTCTGAATGTAATAAGAAAATATGTTGTTATATTGTTGAATCGTGTGATTACAGCCTGGCTTGAAGAATGATTGTCATTCAAAAGAGTCATTGTAAACCTTGACTCCACATCAGGAATAGTCTATCCAGCTAGTGAAAAAATGACATAAACTTCAGTATTTCCAGACAGAGTATGAATGTATTGCACTTGAATAATAAGTAACACTTTAGTGACGGCCCATTTATCCACAAGGTTCAATATGACCTTGCTTCATCCTCTGAAGGTATAATAACTTCAACTCATCTAGGAAGGCTCTTCACAAGGTTTAGGAGCCTATCTAAGGGAATTGTTAACCCTTCTTCTAGAAGTGCATTTGTGAGGTCATACACTAGACACAAAAACCTGTCCCTCAGTCTTTGCCCCTATCAGGTTGCGGTTAGTATTCTGGTCAGACCATTCAACCTTCTATAAACCCAACTCTTTTCTTTATGAACTTGGCTTTATGTGAAGTAGAAAGAGAATGAGGCCAACTCCAAACTCTTCCCACAAGGTTGAGTCCAAAATCTCTCGGTATGCTAAAGCTCTTGGCATTCTTCTAACAGTACAGTCAGAAAAGTACTTTTCTCTTAAGCTAATTTAAGGACATGAAGCCTGAAGCTCTGCAGGGATTGACTCTTTTAGAAACTTGGTGACTGCCGCATCCACTACTGTCAGTTTATGCTGCCTCAAATGTTGTGGCTCAGTTTCTTTCATTCAAAATCGCTCATGATCGATGATGGATTAATACGGAGCAAGGACATTTAACAAATGGACCTGTTGCACAGGTGGCATCATATCGCTCTGATCTATTCTTTCACAAATGTTTTAAGAAACGGTCTGTATGCCTAGGGGCATTAGAGTGATTTAAACACCTTTGTTCATTTATTTGGATGAGTTAGAGAATATGTAGCAGATGTGTAGTATGTGCTGAAAACTGCAATGCATCCCCAAAAGGTTGTGCTGTGTAAGGCTGAACCAACCTTGCAACCATCCAATGAACATTTTGCAAACCCGCTGACCTTTTTATTACATATCTAAAACCCACATTTGCTCCAACAATTGATTTGAAACGGTGGAAAATATACTCCTTCGTAATACATTACATTGTCATGAATGATGTAGCCGTCAATAAGATTAGCTCTTGAGGGACGTTAAAGTTGGATAGAGTTGAGATTTGAGCCAGCGACTCTCCGGTTTCTGGACAAACTCCTGCATCTTATGTCACTGTTGCCATTAAACCTTTTAGGTCTAAAGGTACATCTTGGAACTATAAGCTGTATTGCAGCACTCCTTGTTCTTATCATTTTAAGCACTTATCAGTTATTCTTCTAAGTGATCTTAATAGTTCAGAAACATTTTTCGGGTGCAGTGAGTTTCAAATGTCCAACATGTCCAACATTTATTGTTATAAAGATGGTAAGGATGTTGAAAAGGACATCTGTGTCAAAATATTTGGCCATATTTTACTAGATCTAATGGATTTACACATAAAATTAAACAGCATATGGTCATACGTAGTTAACTGCAGATGTATGAGGTTTCTCTGTAGAGTAAGACTGGGTCTGCCGCTAAGAGTGCAGTGAAACCAAAGCTTAACTGTGGGCATAAATGTACTGTATGGTCAGCACTGCTAATGGATATATAAAGATCCAGAGGGTTCATCTGGGGTCCATTGCTTAATGGAACATAATGGACCCCAGTTAGTATAGAAACAGCTTTGTGCTGTCAGCCATTGTTAACGTTCCTATCACTCAAGTTCTTAGATCATAGGCTCTGTTATCTGGGAAGATGGTGATTGCTGATGGACTGAGGCTGCATCAGAAAGAACCCCCTCAGAGGAAACCCAGTGCTTGCTTAAGCCTTCGCTGCCGGCTTCCTTTTGAGACTTTGACCCAGTGTTCGCTCCAGGTTTATCACCCCACGCTAAGGGACATGTTTAACACAGGCCTGTGTGTTTACTTGTTCTGTTTAAAGAGGAGCCAAGTCTGCATTAAGGCATATTTTGGTGCATGGTAAAAATCATTTTGTATACTTAGGGATATTTAGTGTTGCCAAACCAACATTTTCAATTTTCCTACCTGCACAACAAATTATGTCTAGTTTTTAATTTATCTCCTTTGGGCATGGGCAGATGCATTATCAAGGTGTATGAAGGTCTCTAACAGGTTGTTTTCAAAGTCTTTAGAAATGTCTGTCCTGCTGTTCCCGTGCTCCAAATCCAATGCAAGATGCTAGAGAATTATACAGCATACATTAAAGCTATGCTGCCCTCTCTCCACTGGTTGCTACTCACTGCCAGTTAGCTGGCCAAACAAAGACTGTATACACTGTTCTCATTAGGTATGCATTATATTAGACTTTTTCCAATATAACTTTTTTCTCCTGTCCTGTGAGTTCTCTGCAAACTGCAGTTTACTCTTCACCTTTCTCTCATATTTCTCTTATAAGGCAAGGAGTTTATATATTAGGGAAACTGCTTTTCAAAATTGCATTTTTCCCTTATCATATTAACTTTATCGTTTCAATATAAATTAGGTGTTTGTCTTTAGGATGATAAGTTCTGCCATCTCAATAAAATATTATCAATATACGGAGTGTAAAAGGACCAACCTCAAATACAGTGGTGTGCCAAATGTTGTGTCCAAGCAGTCCTTTGCGACTGCAGTATGTAACTCACTGATGTGGCGGTGATGATTATGATCCATGTGCTGTGCAGCTCTATTATTAAGGCGTTGCTGTTTCAAACTGCAATTAGGAAGCTAGCAAGCTGCTGACAAGCTGAGTTAAATGAAGAAATCAGATCAAACTGGAAAAACTATATCGAAATAAGTTAAAAAATGTCTTAAAATTAAATTTATTTACCCTTATTTTAAGTAGATAAATTAGATAATTTGGCAGTGGAATGAAGATTTTTACTCTTAAAATAAGATGTCTAGATAAAATGCACATGGAATTAGACAAAGCAATTGTGTTTTCTTATTTTAAGTGTAAATTGTCTTGTTCCATTGACAAAATGTCTCTTTTACCTCCTCAATCCAAGAACAAATGCACTTATTTCAAGAAAAAAGGCTAATCTAGATTTTGATTTTTTTCCCCAGTGCATGTCTTAGATTTTCTTTCTGTGACATTTGTGTTAATGAGGTGAAACCAGGGCATTTTTTTTTTCACTCTAGGTTATTATATACTTTCAATCTCATATTGGTCTATGCCTCATTTCCCAGTTTTAAACTAACCAGGGTCCTAAAGGTCGACTATAATGTGGCCAACATCAACACACTCAGACCTCCATGTAGGCAGGAAGTGTGATGAAGGGAAAATAAATGTCTCATTTGGTGGATTGGGAAGGGGTGTACAAGTTAGGGCAGCCTAAAACAGAGAGTCTTCCTCTGTTGATTCTTTTCTAAAAAGGAGACCTCCTCCTCCTCCTTGTTTTTGGCCCGGGTCGAGGAGGATGTGCTCCGACCTGTAAAAGGAATTAAGCTGAGTGTGGAGGACAGAGGTAACTTCATTCCAAATATGGGCAATAAGCATGCCAGTTTTACCCCCCTTTCTCTTCCCTTCCCTGAAACACCAACCTCCGCTGCATCAGAAGCAGGAAGGAATTCAACTCTGCTCCTGAAGTGATTACAAAAAAAAATGTGATGAAGTGTGCTGCAAACGATTAGTCAGCATTTAAAAAAATTCTCCAAGTGTAAATCCGGGAGGTTAACAACAGTTGATTTTCCTTCAGAGATCATTTAAAGAGTTAAAGAACAGCTAAATTACCCTGCCTGTTTCTGTGTGTCTGACTCGAAGCCTTCAGTAAAAGTATTTGTTAATTTTGTGGCAAGCTACAAGCTAAGCGAGCCGACGCAAACATAACTAAATAAGATGGCGTAAACATTGAATAAGATCTAAGGGGCTCCCAGTTTTTAAAGCCGTTAACCTCTAAGAGGGCCAGAAAATTACTTACATTTTTATTCTCTTACCAAAGGTTATTGCAAAAAAAGCTGACTTCATCTTCATCAGATAACGGGGTTCTGCTTTACCGTCCTTGTTTAAAATAATCTTGCTGAATAGAAATAAAAGATCCTTCCCTTTTCTTCTTTAAAATGGACAAGTTTAGTTAATAATTCTTCCATGTGTCTTGTTTTTCTATACTGCCTTGTTAGGGTAAATGACTAGATGACTAGAATCTGCACTGAGTGCACGTTTATTCAATTTCTCGACATTGAACCGCAAATCAACACCGTATAAGGGAGCAGTATCCCATAAAAGCTGCACTTAAGTTTAACTAATTCGACAGCTCTGGGATAGTTAATGAATATATGCAGCTGGAAACGTGACCTGACGGGGACCTGAACATGATGTAATGTGTGAACTGGTGCTTGTGTGGGACGTTTAAATTCAAATCAGCTTTAGAGAATGAGACCTTTACAGCCACCATGATAGTTTGGAGTCGGTTTTCCCTTCTCTTTATGCTTTTTGTACCACATGTTATTCCTTCAAGCTTCGATTTATTTCACCTAAAAGAAAATCTTTTAGGAATGATGCATTAAATAAAAAAAAAGTTGGTTGAATTATGAGGGGGGAAAAAACATAACAATGCTAATTTCTCATCAATAATTTAATTCTTTATTGATGTGAAAGCCTTGTATGTTTTAACTGGTTAGACACCATAGACACGCTGACTGAAGTAAGGTATGGGAGCATCATGACTCCTGATCAAACTAAAGTATGCGAAATGCTAGAAGTCACGTTTTCTGGCACGATGCTGATAGTATATAAGAAATGATCTCAAATGCTTTAAATGAGTGAGAAATGTTCACCTAGCTCGCGAGTGTCCAAACTTTGGCCCAAGGTCCATTTACTTTTGCTCTTGAAATAACGTTGTGTGGCTCCAGATTGAATGTCCAGATTGGTTGAAATTTGGCTCTCCATTAAGTAAGCCTGATTTATTTAGCTACTTTTTGCAATTGTTTAAGGGAGATTTTTAATTTTTTTTGGACAAATCCATATATTTCAATAGAAAGTTTGTGCTACAACGCATTGTTTTTGTTTTTATTCTTTGCCATAGAAGGCTGACAACCATTTGGGAACTTATTATACATAAGACTATTGCTGATGGGGGTAAAAAATGGCAAAAAAGTTTTTAGATCAATGCAATTAAAAACAATTGAGCTCAAAATGTGTAAGATCCTTTTTCTGACTCAAAATACTATATTTTATTGAATTGCAATCTTTTTATTGCTTTGGTGGTAAAATAGAAAAGGAAAGTATTGCACAATTAACGTTTGGATGTCAGTAACAAACCAACCTAGCTGGTACAAACGGACGCCTGTTAAATACAAAACATCCTTTAAAGGCGCCTGCTTTGGTGGCTGAGATATAAGCATCAGAAGGGGCAAATGACGAGCACACTACTTTCATTTTCTAAAACGTGAAGGACATTTCAAAAAAAGAATTCGTAACGGCTGTGATAGAAATGTAGACGGCAGAGAAAAGCAGCAATGCAATGATTGCATGAGGCTCTAAAATGTGCACCAAAAGTGATGAACTTATGTAATGTTCACAACTTTTTTTATTGGGCTAATTAATGTTTTTGTAGTAATGCCTACGCAACTTTATACAAGTCTGATTAAACGTTGCTGCATGGTGGATTTTCAGGTATGTTTACTGACAGAGTCAACAGTGTGTGATAAGACGATGCTTACAGATTCTGACTTAATAGCTGAGTAATCGGACTTAACGGTAATCATTGAGCCCCTTTACTCAACTATAAATTTACTTGAATTCTGGAAAAATTCATCTAAAGGACAACTGAAAAATATTTAACTACAGGCGTGCTGTCATGTTTAAAGAGTATAGAGAAAAACTCTTAACTCATGACGATTAATAAAAATCAATCCATGGCAGGTGTGTCTAATTGTACTTCAGATTTTGATTTTGTTTATAAGTAATAGTGAAATCATTCTAAAGCAGCTCCACACTTTTAAGTACTTTAAATTGCATATTTTCTAATTCATTTTTTTTTCTGTAGGAATTAATACATTAATGTAGAGATTAGGTAAAAATGAATAGGTGTATATATACCTATATAAGAAAGTGTGAACATGCACAAGCCCTGAGAACGGAAGTTAAAAGCACAAAAACCAGAGGTGGATTAAAATAATCTTTGACTAACTGCAAAGATCTTGACCGTCGATTACCAAAATATTTATTTGCAGCTGCCCTCGCTGTGACCTCAGTTCAACGCGCTTTATACCCTGAAACGTGCAGCTTGATTTCCTCTAATGGTACACACTGATAGAATTGATTTAGTTGCTACTTGATCAAAGAGGAAACCTTTTCTTTGCTTACACAGCCAAGACTTTAAACAAAAAAGCATTCATGTGCTGTGAAGTGCTGGGTTTTCCCTAGTTACTCCACTAGTACAGCACTTCCTTTTTTCACTTCTCTTAAGTGTTCGTCTTAAACGTGACCTAACCAGCTTCACCTGCTGCCTACCCTTCAGGTGCTGTGGTGAAAAGTGAAATAGGCTGTTCTCAATTATTCATGAATGAATGTCTTCCTTGTAAACTTTGCTATGTTACCAGTTTCTATTCTAAAAAAAACAGTCAAATGTTTGTCTTTCCAGCCTGTTGGTAGATATAATGCATGATTATCAATTCTGGAAATGGAGTTGATATTTAACTGACACCACGATGGGGACAAAATCCTCTGATAGTTTCCAAAACAAAACCCCATCTGGTGACTTATTGCGTTTCTTTACTCTTGTATCTATGGGGTTTCTGTTCGTGTTATGCAGCCACCTAAGGTCTAGTCACTGAAATGGTTTTCAAATCTTTTTTGTAACTTTTGTAAGTTGTTTGTGCATCATTCACCTGATTAAAAAGCAACAAAGCTGAATGGAAACACCTATTGGTGGACTAGTCCTCCTGCTTATTGTATTATTTTAGATGAAAACCATATGTTCTTAGTCTGTTTTTATAACTGAACATGAAGACAAACATTTTTGTCTCTTGTAGCCTCCAGCTGTTTTTCCTCTAATGTATTTTTCCCTTTTGCATCATCATTGCTAGCCAACTTTCCTGTCTCTTCTGCAGACAGTCCTCCCCACAGCATAATGCTACTGCCAGCATGTTTCATGGCAGGGGATGAAGTTTTTCTAATTGATGTATTGTATCATATATAGCCTAAAAGGTTGAGTTTGTTCTTTTTAATTCAGTTCAAGAACTTCCTCTACATTGCTTGTGTCAACATGCTTAGAGAAATTCTTCCTCATGGCAAGGACCTATTTATATAAATTGTGTAAAGTGCTAAAAAATTATGTAAGCTAAACATTTGAAAATAATGACAAAAACCCAAGCGATTTCACCTTATAGATCTCAGCTGTACCTCAAAGTTTGCGTCCAAGGCTCCACCTGACGCTCAGCCCGCTTCACGCCCACATCCATTCATAAGTGCTGCATCTAAAGCACCACATGAATGTCATTGTGTATTCAAAAGAGCCAGCTGATCAGTGTTATTTAATAGTTACCATAGCAACCACAACTAACAGAGCAGGAACGAAGCGCCCTTTAACAGAGTAGAAATAGATGTGGTGAGTGAGGTACAAAGTCAAATAAATATGATTGGTAGGCACAGTAAATAGAAGGTGGCATTATTAATGAAAGAGTGTGATGGATGGACTGATCGTATTAACAAGGAAATCCAGGCAGTGCTTTATGAAGGACTGTGATAAAAATAAAAAGGACTGTGATAACTCAGATGTATGGATACATTCACAGCTTTTTGTTTTTGTGCCTAAAAGAGGCCTCAGGTAGAGTAAATTAATTGTAGAACTACAACCAACGATTATTTATTTTGCTAATCAATTTTACTGATAATTATTTTTTTGGTAAATCTATTATTAATCAGATGGCAACAGCTTCATTAAAGAAAAGCTATTCAAACCAGGTGAAACAACCTTTATCACTGGAGGAGATGTGGACAGAGCATGAGAGGACGAGAAAAGTTGTTTATTTTTTTTTTTAACCTTAAATGTAAAATATTTCTGCATTGTTTTACAATCTTGGTTAAATTACTGCTCTAATTGGGTTGCCATGTCGGCTACAGGCGTGTTTTAGAGTCTCTACGCAGTCCCTTTTAATCCATTTTACAATTTATCAATTATTAAATTCTTTGACGATTATTTCAATCATCAATTAATTACGATTAATCATATTAATTGTTTGTTTTATAAGCAAATAAGGGAACCTGGAAAAGGAAACCCAATCCATAAACTATAATAAGGGCAAAAATGACTGCGTTTCAGTTACATAGATTTAGATGCTTCCCTGTCTTTGTTAATTATTTTGAATCTTTAATAAACTGAGTGCAGCTTGAGGCCTTATCCATTTCTCACCCATATTAAACATGATTTCTACCTATTTTAAATAAATTTTTAAGATTCTATTTGTAACATAGATTGCTTATTAAAATTTGATGTTTTTTTTTTTGTTAGAACTGTGCACCAAGCTAATCTTTTTCTACATCAAAGTTATGCACACTGACCTCCTTATATTAAACACCGGTGATGAAAGTGGTGCCACCGGTCTTGTTGGTCCATCACTCCAGTACTAGACTCTGTTCAGCACATAGATCTGAGTGCAATGCTCCATGGAGTATGATCAGCTGATAACCTGTCATTATCCCTGGTCAGGAAACATTGGTGAGCCTTAAAAATGTGTTTCCTAATTCTCCCATTTCCAGAGTCTCCTGCATAGTCACAGCAAAAATCAAGCACTTTTAGCACAGGGGCTTCAGTGGTGTTTAAATAATTACAGCAATCCGTGTAAATTCCTCAAACCTTTTTACATGAATATATTGATCTGTAGTATAAATTATTCAGTCAATCACTAAGGGGACAAATGATGGAAATGTTTAAATGTTGTACGTACTTTCATTTTGAATTTAAGCTGGTTTATGAACCATTTTTTACTTTGTTTCACAGGACAGCATTTTTCACACTGCGGTTTCAGATCCTATAAATTCGATCTACATTTAAAGTTTCATATAAAGTGAAATGAAATGCGAGAGAAATTATGATGGAACCCGGCTTCAGTTCCCCTCTCAGTATCTATGTTACAAATTTTCCTTCTTTCCAACGTGTGCTGACCCGTTCGGATGGAGTTGGTGTGAGCGGATGCACATTTTCACACCATGTTTTTTTTTTTTTTTTTGTATATGTAGTTTCATATGAAGTCTGTTTTTGTTTTTGTTTCTATGCAAGTTTCAGGTCCCATTTTTAGACCCCAGATTTGTTGTGATGCATAACTAAATGTCTGTCAACCGATTATCCCTCCTGAGCTGTGGATTTCTGCAGCTCCTCCAGAGCTCCTTGTCGGTTGAGCTGAGCAGCCATGGTTTGATAGGTTTTGAATAGGTCTGCAAAATACCAATAAACATATAAATGCAATTATCTTGCTTTAAAATTAAGATATCCCTGAAATTGGCATCAAGGGCAACAAACTGCTTTGTTATAACTGATTCCATTTATTCCTGAAAGCTATCGAATAGGGTCTGTCACTAAATGGCTTTTCAACTGGCCAATGTATTAATTCCAATAAGAGCATAAATGAACATAGCCTAATTTATACTAGTCTACATATTACACAAACTTCTGATTGCAGTGATGCCGTTTGATATATTATGCAGCTCCGTTTCTACAGTTTCTTTTTTTATATTGAACTTATGAACTTTGCTCTGCAAGTTATTCAAAGCTTAAATTGCTTTGAATTGTTCCTTCAACTTTATTTTGTCATTTGTTCCCTAATGTTCACCTGCAACCCAACTAGGTTTGTACAGGCGAGTGGACACCATTTATTTAGTTTATTCAGTTATTTAGTTATGCCTTGCTTTGAGTTCATCCATCGCCTGAAATGCAGTGTTTTAGTAGTACTCAAATCTCTCTGCAAGGTTTCCATCAAAAGCTTTAAATGCAGAGGGTCTGTGTATCCTGATTAGTCTTTATTTGATAAAAAAGAGGTAGAAATGAGAGAGGGAGCGTCAGGTGAAAAAAAAAAAAAAAAAAGATGGAGGGAAGAAACAGAGCCACTGGGCCTGACTGTACTTGCCAGCTCATTTGGAGAAAAGCTCTGACAGCACAGCCTTATACAGACATTTTCTACAGGGCATGTGTTCCAGCGGTGCACCGTGGTTTCCTGTTAACCCTTCCTTGACTAAAGGGTCTGGCTGTGATTTAAAAAGAAACTAAAGACAGCTTTTTTAAATATAAAAATAACTTGGATCTGGCTATTTTTATTTTTTCCTTAAAATAAAACCTTGGCTTAAGATGGATTTTAAAAGCTGTTGTCTAAGTTGTATTTTTTTTCCTGTCTAGGGGCTCTCTGTGCTTAGGAGACTGAATTTCTTGAGTCAGCTATTGACTGTTTCCCTTAATCATGGACCAGTGATCCTGGCTGAAGGAAGTAAACTAAATAAGATTTTTCATCACTTTGCCGGTAGTGATTTATTCCACCTCTACATCAGATTCTTGACAAGGCCAGTCACGTGCCCCCCCTGCAGCCCAGCCAGCAGGGTCAGCACGGACACACATGTTGGTAGGACAGGTGTGAGGGTGTGCACAAGTCCATCTTTTCATGCACGAGTGCCGCTTGGCTTTTTACAGTCTCAGTGTCCTTAGCTGTATCAATAATGCAGCTGGCCGCTCAGTCTCGCTCCTGAGCCCATGCTTTCTCCACCATTAAATATGCATCTGTTTCCCAGTGCGATGTCTGTGTCCCCTTCCAGTTCCCATAAACCCCCTCTGCATCCACCTAGCACCCCACGCCCTGGATGAAGAGAACATTAGTTTCCTGAATGATTCATGTAGGTTTTATTCAGGAAAAGTTTCCCCTGCCTGATGGACAAGATGGTCCCCGCTGGGGAATTCAACATCCCAGAAAAGTCTTGGTTAGTTTAGTTTTCCTACCCTAGGTTTCATAAGTCTGCTTTTATACAATTATTTTATTTTTTCTTAAAACGATTTCAGCTAAATGTATTTTAATCATATTCAGCAGAGACAACCTGTAAATACTCTGTTGACCACCAGCAAATCAAACATCTGCCAATATGAACAAACGAGATGATAACCAGTACTAATATTGTCTTTAAGTTGCATGTTAAAAATCATAAATGGTATATGGCAGGTTATAAAAAGGTCCCAAAGTGTAATTAATATGAAACAGATTTCCATTAGGTATGTCAGTCAGGAAGACCGCCTGGTATGCATCATACTTAATCTGTACTGGTGCGCACCGCATATGGGTGCATGCAATTTAGCAAAGTTAAATCTGCTGCAAACTTGACTGCAGTCTCTCATGATGCTGCTACAGCCTGAGAGCTAGAAAGGATGTGTGTGTGGTCGAGACAGGAAATATGAGATTTTATAGCTTAAGGGATGCGTAGCATGTGTTTGTCTGCAGAACAATACATCCTTGTGAATATTGCTGAAATGGCACTGAATTAGCTCCTCTCTACACTGTAACTCATTTTCTCAACAGCATGAATTCATTTTAGATCTTTATCTAGATTAAAGTTCATAAATATTAAAGATAGGATTAAAAAAAGCATTTGGTTGCTTTTGTGGTAACCTCACACACATCTTTGTTTAGACATGAAAGTAGAAAGAGACCTCTTGTGCACAGTGGCACAGAAACTCTGTGTCACTAATTTCTCATGGTTCTGGGCCGAGGCAGCTGTGAAGCTGCTCTGTTATGAACTCTTGACATCAAGATATCTATAAAGCAGATAATATTTGCTGTCAGCAAAACAAAACCCCACACAAACAAACAAAAAAAATTCTGTTCCAGTGCACCCTCTTTTTTTGAATTTGTGGTAGTCTGTTTAAGAAACTTTAGGTTTACTTTCCTAAATGTAAATTGATGGGTACCAAATTGAATTTGGCTTTTGTAAAAGATAATGACTGATATTAAATCTATGCAAAATCAGGAACGTGTTTAAATTAGTTAGAGGAATACTAAACAGTTTCAAATGGTTGAGTAATTACTTGTATTCAAAATTTTAGCATCATCTGTAACTAAAATGTTAATGTTAGAATTACCATATGCAAACTAGGAATGCATGAAACTTGAAGCATGATAATTTACCAGACATTACTTTCAGTGAGTTCCTTATGAATGCAAGCACTGATATTAAAGGTGTAGTGGAGGATGTTCTTTGGTCCTTTTAATTGTCAATCATTCTGGTGAAATGTTTACTTAAGGCCTTCCTTTATGCTTGTTCCCATGTTCACTTGCCGGTGGTGAGCCTGACATAATGGAAAAATTGCCAATCTTCTTTTGGAAAGTAAGCTTGTGTGAGCGATGCAAACAGAAACTTTTAGAGGGGAAGCGGGCTTGTAAATTCTCTCACATGCGTTTAATAGGTGTTCCCTGTCGGGAGCGGGTACAGGGTTGTGAATGTGCGTTTTTTTCTTTTTTTTTTTTTTTTCTTTTCTTCAAAAATTTAAGAAAATCCTCCACTATAACTTTAAGATGATTTTTGATTCAATATATTGTGTAACTCTGGCTAAACCTGATATGCATTGGAAATCATGTTTTATGCCATTTTATGAATTTTGTCAATTTTTGGGGGGGGTGACCCTGTGACATGTTTGTTTGAAAATGGTTGTGAGGAGATTTGTCTATTTTCTTGTAATTTGGATTCCCAGATTTAGTTATGGCCATTGGAAAGGTTCAGCATGTCTATATTTATTGTAAAAAAAAAAAAAGTTTGTTTTTGTGCAAATTGAAAATTAATCACAATGGTAGCACACATGCTAGAATATTTCCATTTAAATAAAAAGCAGTGAATCATCAGCATAAAGGGAAACTTCATGTTCCGAACAAACTGTCTTAATTCCATTAAAGCTTTTAAATCATTGGAGCGATATTACTGTGTTTCTAATAAGTATATTAAATAAGAGGCCTAAAGGGACAGCCATTATAACCAGTTTATGGAAATTGTTTCATAATAAGTGTTTTTTATGTAGGTTTCAATATGCTTCAAATGCTTTGAATTAATATCTTCTGATGCTTCAGTACGTGCTGTGATTTTAATTAAACAGCCGCATTTTAAAACTGAAGATGGGTGGGAATTTTTAGTTTTTACACACTGGATAGGATGGAGATTCTCTAGCAAAAGATAAATTGACCACTTCTGATCTCTTGCCAGCTTGACTTTAAAGCTCTAAATACAAGAGTTTATCTCTCGCTCTTGTTTTTATTTAGACAATCCATAAATAACAATTTCCACAATAAATTGCAGTTTCCATGGCTACAGAGTGCTTTAGGTCTGAGTGGGTTAATAATGCAATCTGCGGGATTCCAGTGAATATCTAATAAGTTGGCACTTTATTGTAGTGTACTTATTTAAAAATGTCAGATACTTATTTTCTGATTTAACTTAGTTTGGTAACATTAGTGTCACATTTTAATGGCCTGCTTACAACATGTGATAACAGAACCAGCATTTGCCCATGAAGCTGTCCTCCTTTGCCCGAACGTCAGTGAAGTGAAAATCAAAATGCCATTGCAAACCAGAACAAGGAAGCAAAGGTTTGAATACTCTCTATGACTCTGGGCACCCTGCAAGCCGAGTGCCAGACATCACAATCACAGGAAGGGGTTTGGTGTTTACATTGGGCTCATTTTCTGATTTGCAGCAAATCTAAAACTACCGTGTTTATTAAAGTTCAAACTGACTTGAAAAATGTTGTTTAGCCCATTTATAAGAAGTAAGCATCAGGGACCGTTCTAGCCTAAAATTTAATGCTTGAAATGTCATTTACAAAAGGGAACAAAATTATCACAATTAGCTTCTGTTTGATTTAGTTGTTTTATTAGCAGCCAAGCCAGATAGGGTTGTGAGAAAATATTGACTATTTATTATTGTTATTAACTTGTAGGGGAAATGAATTTCTCCAGGCATTTATTACCCAGACTGGAGCAGTCCTTATTAGGCAGTGCAGGCAGCAGGAAGTGGGCTGGGTCTTTGGTGCTTTGTCACCGGACGTAACAGATTGTATCAAGGGTGGGACAGATGGAGGGAGAGGGGGAAAAGATGGATTAGGAGACTGTTGGGAGAGCCTGGGAAGTAATCAAGGAGATGAGGGGGAGGAATGATAGAAAACTGGAATGGGTAGTAACCCACTGTTTGCTGTTCACTTTCAATCCCCTCTTTCGTGTTTAACTAAATTCATTTCTTAGTCGTTTTTTAGATGAGTTGTTAAACCGGCCTGGCTTCTGGTCGCCGAACCATAATCTTAAAAAGTGTCTGACCTATAAAAACTTGTCTATTATGGGATTAAACCTGCAGAGTTCTTAAATATAATATAATATTGTTTTTCAATAAATATTTTTCTAGATTTTTTCTAACTTTATATGCTTCCCTATGTACAGAAAACTGCCGTGTGAATGGATTATCACTAACCAGATTCTGCCTGCAGAAAGCATGCATAAATATTTAGCCGGTAATCTTGGAGCACGAGCAACTGCGTTTTTACCGTCTTCAGCAATGATGTAAAGCAGGTGGAAGATTCCAACACCTTGTTTTGTCTTCCGACACTCTGCACAGCTTCCTGTCTTTGTCATTCCCCATTGTTGTCTAACCACCTCCTCTCATTTTGGATCAAACCAAATGGTTTTTTCCTGCAGAAATCACTTTACAGCATGTTTGCTGTATTTCTTTACACAGTAAACTGAATGTCTGTCATTCTACACCACTTGAGTCTGCTCGGTTTTATGTCGAGTTAAGTTTGTTTTTGGTAGGACCTGAATTAACTGGCTGAAGGACTCAAGTGAGATGACAGGTGAAAAATGAAGCCAGACTGGTCCAGACGGAAACTGGTTTTGTTTAGAATCTAGTGTTTTTATTCAGTCATTTGCCCATCCAGTGTTTGCAGTTTCTGTTCTTCCTCCCTTATGCGTTTGCTCGTTCTGTTCCAGCTACTTGTCAGAGGCGCTGCTTTTAGCATGAACAACTTTAAAACAAAAGCTCAGACTTTGATATAAACTAATCCTGAAGGATGCATTGCTCCAAATCTTGAGAAGTAAATCAGTGAATGAATCAATTTAACTGCTGAAAGAAAACAGATCTTTAAAAGAAACAAGAGGATAATAAAAAAAGACAGGCTTAGTTTGAGAGTTTTGTGAAGGTTTGCTGTTGCTTCATCAGTCAGAAGTTGCAAGTAATAAAGATCATTGACACATATTTCATACTCAAAACACTTCCTCTGTTTACATAATAAATGGCACTCCTGAAATATGCGATGAATGCTGTGATCCTCATCCTGTTACACAGCGCAACAGGATGAGGATTGCTGATGATGTGTTGTTTTCGTCATTTGTTGAACGAATTTCCACAGAACCATCAGAAATTCAGAGGGTATTCAAAAGTAGGATCAGAGATCTTGATTTTTATTTTTTTTTTAAAGGTTTCTATTGACGTTTGCTGTGTTTGTATGTCGACATGACAATAGTTTTAGCCTTAAAGCGAGTAACTCTCCAAAGACTTGCATCCTCTGTGCTGTGCTCTGACCCGTTTCTTCTTCTCCTGTGTTCTGCAGCGAGTCGAGTATTTGCCAGGCTCGGGCCACTGTGATGATCTATGATGATGGCAGTAAAAAGTGGCTCCCTGCAGGCACTGGAGCCCAAGCCTTCAGCAGAGTCCAGATCTATCACAACCCCACTACCAACGCCTTCCGGATAGTCGGACGCAAAATGCAGACGGACCAGCAGGTACAGTTTTCAGCTTAATGTTTGACGGCATGTCTGGCAAACCTGTTGGGGATTTATTTGTTTACAAATGCTTCTTTTTGAGTGAGCTGTGCACATGTGGTTAAATTGTGTAGCCATGCGGTCCTGCAGATATCATATCGAAGTATGCAAATGTGCGGCTGTTTATTTTGTTACCAGGCATTCATTTATTTTTAGTTTATAGTGCACATCAGGGCTTTGGACTGAGATTAGATTCAACGTTTTATTAGAAATGATTGAAATTGTTTCTGCAAACACTGATCAGTGCAGAATTAAGAGGTTTTAAAGAACATTGCTTGAATTATGATGTCGGTTGGACAGCTACCCAGCATCATATCCATAGCACGGAAAATCTTTGTTATACATTTCTTTCATCCATTCTAAAGGCATGTTTTTTCCCTCTAGTAACTCATGTTTTTGGCCCACCATTGGTCGCATTCTTTAATCAAGATTTTGCCCTCTTCAATGCATGGTTATTAAATTTGTGTGATTTTTGGCAGCTGATAAACGTAAGCAGAGACATCTAATGCCCTTTCTACAACCTATTCTAGATGTATATTGATTTAAAGTTTTGGGGAGGTTTGTAGTCAAAGTTGTGTTACCCTCATAGCAGAAAAAAGGCCAGAGTTGCAGATGAGAGTTTAAACTCTGGAGCATGCAGCTCAAACCAACATTGCTTCCATCACTCAGCTAACTCTGCGTAAACCAGCATGGTTTGTGCAGAGTTAAGCACATATCAATGCCGCTCTGATCTACAAGGAGAAAAGAATAAACCAAAGTACCAAATAATAACAATTTATTTATATATTTCTTTTTTTCTCATATATTTCTTATATATTCCTGTATTTTTCTTTTATAATAAACACTGAGACCTTTAAAGGGCTTTAAAGGAAACAAAATGTTCACCAAAACAACCAACATCCCTTCTTTATCCAAGATTGCTGTGTCTAAGTTCAGACTTTGGAGTTTTTTGCATCTTGGGTTAAAAATCCTTCAGATAAAGATGTTTCAATGCCATTATCTCTCCACATTGTAGCTCCCCGGCACATAAAACTGTTCCAGTCAAAAAGCTGAGTGAAATTGACTTTAGGTGACTCTATTCTCCTCTTTCTCTACCTTTTTTGTCTTTTTTTATATATACCCCCTCAGCAACAAAGCCTCTCTCCTTCTTTAAACATTCAGCATGCTGAAGTGTTCCCTGGAGACAAGTCTTAAAGTGGATGATGTTTCCTGTGAGATAGTGAAACAGTTCAACCATTTCCTGTGACAATTTAAAAGGGAGGCTTGATACCCAGGAAGGTCTCTATATTTGTCTCTATGGGGCTGTGTAACTCTGCTTCCTCTGGTGGCAATTTGAAACAGCATGGGGTAAATTTGAAGACAAATATTGTAGCTTTTGCTTTTTTCTTCCTCTGTTTTTCTTTGCTATCATATTTTGGGTTTAAGCCTGTCTCCTTCAAGTATTTCTTGCCCTCAAGACACATGGAAGATGTCAAGGTTTCTAATTTCACCCTGACTAAAGCATTTTTCATCAGAGCTGCTTTGTGTTTTGGCCTCTTGATAAGACTAGCACTAGTTTTGAAAAACACTACTGTCTGCGGTGGGGGCTGACCTTGCTGGCCTTTGTTATTCTGTGTATGCTGCCGCCTATGATGTTCCCTCCGACGGGGTATCCTGTCCTCCCCTCTGCTCACTGGAATTCAGCAGCTTTTAAACAAATACTAAAATGTCCTGTCAGCACATTCAAGCAACACTCTGAGTGCAGAGCTTTTTCTTTTCCACACTAACGGGCTTCATGCCACCTGCTGAGTGGAATAAAACCCAGAAGTATCTGTTTAAAAAAATAGAAATAAAAAACAGGCCATCATGTTAGGTGTTAACAGGGATGATTTCATCAAATTTCTTTTTAAAGGATGTAGCTCCCAGATGCTACCGGGTTTTTATGTATTTTGGACGTTGAGTATAAGCCATAAAATATCTCAGTGTTTTTAAAGGGTGTTACTTGAGCAGTGATAAACAGCAGACAATAAAGGGTCGTTGTCAAAAGTTCCCTTAACTGTTTATATTTCTTTAACAAAAACTATCTATGCTTTACACTAAAAGCTTTAATTCTGCTTTTAAGTTATTAATCACACTTTATGTCTCATCACTAGGTGGTTATAAACTGTCCAATCGTAAGAGGGCTCAAATACAACCAGGCCACACCCAATTTTCATCAGTGGCGAGATGCCAGACAAGTGTGGGGGCTCAACTTTGGTAGCAAAGAAGATGCTAACCTGTTTGCCAATGGCATGGCGCATGCTCTGGAGGTCCTCAACTCGATGGCAGATGCAGGTAAATCACTTCTCACTCAAATTGTTTTTCATGGTCAGAATACATCATTCTACAGATGCCGACAGAACAGATGTTTCAGTTCTTTTTTATTTGATTATTCAGAGATGAAATAATGCTTGTGTCCGAACGTCCGCCCTAATCACTTTATATGGCACTATTTAGTGAAATTTCCCACATTGTATTGATCATCCACGGTGACTAGACAAGCAGATATATCCCAGCTTACTTTGCAAGAGCTCTCCTTGCAAAGCATCATGGGATTTGTTGTGACAGTGGCAACAAATAACAAAGACTGCGAAGGCACCGTGCGGGGAAGCGGCGTTACATGACCAACGGGAAGCGAAAAGTAGTGGTCATCTGTCCGAACTGTCGGTTAACTGAGTTCACTATAAAGTCCACTATATAGTCCCTGCTCTTTAAAGTGATTGAAGGATTTAGGGCAGATGTTTGGACACAGCCAATTCGATTTTTCACAGTATGGTAAATAGTTTAGTTAAAATAATCATTAACAGATTTAGTAATTCAATTTTCATTATTCAGAGTAAGCAGACTCTAAAACACACCGCCCACCGAAAGATTAACCAACTTAGAGCAATGAATGAGCATAAACTATTCAAAATGTCTGTATTTTACATGCAAGGTGGAAAACAATTCCCTTTGGATTTAGTTTTTAATTAGCCATTTTAGCCATATACAATTCATTTCTTTTAAGTTGACCTGTTTGATTAGGTACATTAATTACAGGGGGGGAAATTATCTTTTTAGGCAACTTAAATAATAATAAAAAAAAACATTGACAGATTAATCTATGATAAATGAGTTAATAGCTACAACTCTAGATTGTCTATTCAACTGAATCAGTTGAGCAGCAGTGTCACATGAGTTAAATGTAAATTAAACAGTTAGGTATGACAGAAGGTTGTAGCATGTTCAGAGACCTAATTTAATGTCTGTAAATTATGCATAGATGTCATGATCTCCACCCCACTGATCAGAGTTCTATATATAAAGCATTTGGTTTCTGCTCATGCATTTGTCAAGTGGTTAAGGGAGACTATGAATAAACTTCCAAGAAAGTACCTCTGACTTAAAGCTGTAGATAAAAATATGATAGTATTAAAGCTAATTAAGTTTTTGAAAAAAGGAAGAAATAATGCCCCTTATGCTTTAGTCATGTCCATGTTGTTGTGTCACAATTGGACTAATACAGACTTTATTGTCATTTTGTACACACAGGGTGTATACAAAACGAAATTATGTTCAGTACAGCTCTCAAGACATTTCCATTTCTTAAAGTGCAGCAGTGATAGAATGTAAACATAAGACTGATTTACAGTTTTTTCAACATTCAGCGCCCACCCCCCCATTCTAATTATAATGTTTGTTTCGTCTTTCAGAGAACTTTGCTCACTCTGAGTGTATTTTAGTTTAAGTAGGGTTGACTTGATGTGCACTCTCCCACACTTCATTTATTATCATATATGAAAATATCCCTACTAAAAATAAAGTTGTTGTAAAAGCATTATTGTTCTGCTTCACCTATTTGTGGCTGTTTACAGACTTTGCACACTGCAGCAAAAAGTGTTTACAGATAGAAAAGCAGATGGGATGACAGGATTATTGAAGTGCAATAAAGCCAATTTATCACTCCTATGAAAACAGTTTTCTAAAATAGTTTAATGCTTTTGCAGGTTATGCAACCCTCCCCCGCCCAGTGTCAAATGGACCTTCTCCCGAAGAGCTCGAACAGCAGCGAAGGTATCTTCAGTCTTCCTCTGAATCCATTCCCTTCCTATTTAAGAAATACACTTGCATTTTAGCTGTGCTACCTACAGCATGTCTGTTTGCTCCCTTAAAGATAAAATATATCAGCTTGTGACAGTCAGAATAATGCTAAACTTGTTTCTTTGCTAAAGATAAGCAGCAGGACTATGTGGAACAAATGATATTATCAGCTCGTTTCCCAGAAGGTTGCTTTCTACTCTAGTTGTTTCAATCGCTTTCCCCACCAGAGCAACAAAAAAAAAAAAAAAAAACACTCTCTGGGTTTATAGTCAAGCTGGCTTGGCTTTGCAGCTGTCCCGTTGGCACAGTTTTACACACAGACATATGTGGAGGATTTGCCGGCATTAAGCAGACACTGCTAAACCCTCAATCAACTCTTGAGTCAGGTTAAAGGTCACGCAGATAGCAAGCCCGTCTCATCTAGCACATGAGGAGGAACCTGTTGAGGTGGCTTCATGCATGTCTGTAGAGAAAAGGCTTTAACCTTCTAATCTCGTTCAGCCTGAAAGATGCACAGTGACCACAGGGAGTGTCTGTCAAATTAGGAGCTGCTCCATGTGCTGGCTTAGTGAGCTTTTTAAAACCTCCAACAGCGATGCAGGTGTAGGATTTTAATAGATGGTCATCATTCTAAACATTCATAAAATTTGTTTGTTAGAATGATGAAGTTTCTTTTAACAGGACTTATACAGCTTTAAGTCACATCTCCCCTGACGGCATGTGTGCGTTCTCTGCATTACAGCTATTTGCAGGCGCTGCGTGCATTGTTTTCTGCATGCAGCTGGGGTGCAGAGCAGCAGATGTTTGGTAATCAGAATCAGGCCACTTAGCCCAGCTGAGCATTTGTTTTTGCTGTAGGTTAATTAGGTTACCAAATTTACATTTCACTCTTTTGTAATATCCTATAAAACAACCAAAGACCCACTGGTGCTTCTCCTCTGATGTTAAAGTGTAATTTCTAGCCAGAGGCGATGTTATACAGGCTTGTGCAACAATCAGGAGCAAGACTAACACACTAATGAAAGATGACTCAACTTCTCTTTATTTAAATATCCAGTTTTGTGAAGGAATCATAACCCCATGTAATTTAATTTTCATGTTGCATTTGGCTTTTGTGATGTTTAAAGAAAGTGAATTGCTGCCTGTTTATAAATCAAAAGTAATGAGACCATTGGGTTTTGACAGTTTTAAGAATGTGCTGTGGTCAGATGAAGCTAAAATTAAACTTTGAAGCATCTGTTTGGCTAATTGTGTGCATCAGAACATTAAAACTAGATGCCCACAATATTTAAATGACGATTATTGTTTCAATATATAGCTTCTATCCTACAATTAAAAGGGATGCTATGATGCAGTATTTATATTACAAGTTGCATGCGGGAAAATTGTGCATGCTAATATCATTTTGGCCTGTTAACCTGAATTGGCCTCAATAATTCCAGATCATTATTAATAAAGGATACTATTTTGAAGGTCTATTCATACTGGCACAAACTAGCACAGCTTTAACTTAATAGTAGGTTTTATAGCATTAATGGCAACTTTCATTCTGTGGAAAACGACCTGCATTTTACCAAAGGTGTGTGTTGATAGGTTGGAGCAGCAGAGGATTGAACAGCAGGAACGAGAGCGACTGGAGAGAGAGCGACAGGAAAGAGAACGACAAGCTGCTGCAGGTCAGGAAACACCTGGTCTGATTGCATTTAACTCTCAGCTCAGCTTTATACAAGAATATAGTTTTCCTCATTCAGAGCCAGGTTACAGTAAATTTTAACACATTTTAACTCCATGATTTTTTTTTATCTGAGACAAACACAGGGAGAGTGTGATTTTTCTCTGTTTGAAATGTCTTGATTCATTTTCACATATTTTCTAGCTTTCTTCACACAGTTTTTACCTTTACATTAGTTTTACTTCCCCTTTTGATTAAAGTGGAACAAAAATGTAATGTCATAGCCTGCAGGTGTGGAAACTAAGTATTTCCACCTTTATTCTTTGACTGCTTTCCTGTGTTGGAAACGTAACATTTTTTAGTAGATTGTATTCGTCAAGAAAAGTTATTAAACCGTTATTAATGATTTCTCTTTCTTCTCAGCCCATGTCCCTGCAGCTCCACCAATGGCTCCTGGAGGTCCAGCTCCTCCCCCTGCTCCTCCACCACCCCCTGGGCCTCCCCCTGCTGCAGGCATCCCTCCTCCTCCAGGACCACCTCCCACAGGACCACCAGCACCACCAGCACCACCACTGCCTGCTGCAGGTGGAGGAGGAGGAGGTGGAGGAGGAGGAGATGATGGTGGCGGCGGTGGTTTAGGGGGGGCTGGAGGCTTGGCAGCTGCCCTTGCAGGCGCTAAACTCCGCAAGGTGTCCAAGGTTGGTGCCAGATGATATCATATCCTATTTTATTATTTTTGGAATTTTTTTTAATTCTATAAATGAAATTTCTACAGCAACCTGCCTTGATGTTTATGTTGTTACCATGACTACAATGACCATATTACAGTGTTAACCAGATGGTGACACACACACAATATTTAAACTTTAATTTAAATATTTTCTCTTTGCCGGACATTAATCCTGCATTTCATTTACCTCAGAAATCAAAAATGGTGAGAAGTCTGATGTCACTGAGGTGATAGTTTTCCACTTTCCCAACTGAAAATCACAAAAAACAAGGTCTTTTGTGTTCATTGCTTGGATATGATGAACAGTAACACAGCTCTACAAGCTAGTCTTTGTATATAAACAGAGATTAAACATCTCGTCTTATAAATGAGAGAAATCAGTGTTTGTGCGACTGAGCGTTAAATAAGAAAAAAAAAACAGAAAAAGACATTTCAATCACTGTTGACACAAGTAGCAGCCATCTGAAAATTCATTTTATTATTTAGGTTCAGAAGTGTTCATACTTTTCCATAGTATATGGTAGAATTGCCTTTATTTATGCTTTCCCTTCTCATAGTTTGTCGGGATAAAGGTTCCGTTCCCACTGACAGAGCCAACAATATCTGAATCAGATTTACAGGACACCTTTTTTGTACACCTGTCATGTTTCATGTGGGACTGGGTTTTGAGCTTGAAGGTGAAAACGGAGATCTTTAGCTACTTTATAACAAACTTAGTAACTGATTTAGTTAGCTAACTTTTAGCTGATGTCTTGAGAGTTTTCTTCAATACTTCAACAAAATGAACCAGTCTATCCTACAGCATACACCCTCACAACCAATCACTATGCTCCTGCTTTACAGCTTAGACCATCTTATTACAAACTCCCTCCTTTTTTTTCTCCCTAAAGTGTAATAATGCTCATTAAAAACATACTTTCTAAAAATTAAGATTTTTTCTATGAAAGTGCATTTTACAAGGGCCTAATCTGACCTTTTTACATTGTATTTAGAGAGTGCATGCTACTTTATTCGGGCACTGCAGTGTCTTGCCAGCAAATACTTAGTGTCATTTGGCTCTTTTCTCTTCTTAGTGTGTAGCACTTCGCTAAATGATATTCTATGGCCATACAGCCCACTATGTTGGAGTTATTTAAACACATTGAGATTTACATCCATTTAAGTACATCATCCTGATTTAAGAAACCTTATCTGAATTTTCTTAACTAGAAGAAAGTAAAACAATTCCTGAAAACAATCAAGAATCAAACATCTTTATTAATTGCAGGTCATTTATTATCATAGTGCAAATATAATACACAGACATGCAATAAAACATTTAATGAAAAAATTTAGAGCCCAAAATGTCATATCACAAGCAGTAATTTGAGATTTTACTCAAACTAAAACATTCAGTTTGATTTCATGTCAGAGGTTGTTTGTTTTTTTTCTTCTTCTTTCAAATACTTAATGGGAATACCTGGTTTCAGCTGTATTCCAGTCATCCTGAAGAACTGTTCATGAGGATGTTTTTGTTGTTTGCTGCCCTCAGCAGGAGGATGGTGGTTCTGCAGCTCCATCAGCCAGAGCCGAGCCTAACCGCAGCAGCAATTCCTCCATAGGGGGAGGAGGTGGGGGAGGAGGAGGGGGTTTGATGGGAGAAATGAGCGCCATTCTGGCACGCAGGTGGGTTGGGATTATGTTTAAATCTAATTTTCACAAAGGTTTCAATTGTAAACTTCTGTCCTGCTGCCCATGTTGGATATAAAATCACAGTCCAGAATATTCACAGGTTTTTGTTAACCGGCTGCAGGTTAAAAAAAACAAAAAACCTGAACAAGTATTTCCTTTTTCTATCAGGAGAAAAGCTGCAGATACAGGAGAGAAGCCACCTCCGAAGACACAAGATAATGTAAGTCTGCTGGGTTATTCCTGAATAACCAACACAATTTTAAATGATATGAAGCCCTGTAGAAGATGGATTGTGATTCATTGTTTAGTGAAGTTCCTGTCTTTTCTCCACAGGATGAGTCAGAACCCCAAGGTCAAAGTGGTGAGAACCCAGCCGTTTTATTCTTAGCATGCCGCCTACTTTCTGTCCAATATTAAGTAACAGTTTAGCAAAGCTCAAACCAACATTTTTCTTTTTTTTTTTTTCTCCTCTCTTTTAGATACACTGAGAAGACCTTGGGAGAAAGCCTCCATGACTAGGTAATCTTGGATTTATTTAGCTCAGTGTGTCATATTTGAAGTCACCTCAAACTCGTCATCAGTACCAGTCTGTTTATGTGTCAGTTTATCACTGGTTCCACGTCTACTTGTCTCTTCACCTGATACCAAGAGTGTATCAGGTGTGTGTGTGTGTGTGTCCAGAAGTCATTCATTATCATTCTAAGATGCACAGTGTGTATGTATGTGTTTCACTAACAGGAATAACTCCATCCCCAAGAGCATGGAAACCACTTCCCCATTGTCTCAACCTCCAAGGTACACATGCTGCTTCCCTTCCTCAACTCCTCCGCTCACCTCCTGCCTCCCCTTTTCCTCTGACGGCAGAGCAGGACTGCTGCGGCCTACACACTGTGTAGGCCGTCTTGTGTAGTTGATAGCACCATCTAATGGAACAGAGCACAGCATGCATGTAGTCGTCATAGTTTCCATCTTATTCCATCTTATCATATTATCTCAGCAAATCAAATGAGATGGAAACAGGATTGGGTGTTATCATAATTATTATCCCCTCACAAAACCATGCCTTCCTTTGATGTATTTATTGGAGTTTTATCTGATGAGATCAAGCAAAGTTTTGAAGAGATAATGTTGCCTTGTTTATTTTTTTTCAAGCAGGATCAAGTAAAAAAAAAAAAGTGGCATTTTAAAAAGCTCCAGCTGTTAGACAGGTTCTCATTGCATCATGCTGTGGAAAATTGTTTCCTTCTGCATTTAAGATTATTTGAGCAAAATGTAAAAATACCACTCCAATTTTACTTTGCTTGAAAAAAATATTTGGTTAAAATTCAACTCTGGATTAGCAGAGCTGATAAAAACGATTTCCTATAAGATTTACTGCTATACCTGTTGTGAAAAGGGATGTTATAAACTAATTCATCAGTGGGGTGAAAACAGATGCATGCATTTTAGATTTTTATATTCTCAAACATTTTCTTCCACTCCCCAATTATCCATTACTTTATGTTTGTCAATCACATTAAAAAAAAACAATGAAATGCACTGTTAGTTGAAGGGACAAACCTTGACAATGCTTACTCTGTTAATAAAGTGATAATTAAGAACTATCCTTAATGATACACTAACCTTCACCGGATCTTGTTCCATCTACTTATCCTTGTACCAAGATGCAAACTTCTAGTCTTTTTACTCCAACAATGAATGGGTTTTTTTTAATGCAGCTGTTAAACACTGAGATGTTTCTGCTTCTTGTTGTCTTACAGGACTAAGAGTGCAAGCAATAATAACGATGCAGGTGGAGCTGATGATTCTGATTTAGAGAAACTTAAACAGGTAACCTCTCTGACTCTGTAGGAAGTTCTTCACTACAATTTGTAGAAAATATTACTATTATTACATGGATAAGTGTTGGTTAGAAATATAGGAATTTTGACTTTTTCCCACATTCAGTGTTTTGTCTATCTCACTGTCCCTTCATCTATACATGCTTTCTCTGACCATACCTGTAGTTTCCGTCCAACTGTCCATTGTTCAGGGTGTCCATCAATTCTACTGTATGCCATTGTCCTTCCTTCCTTACCAATGTATGAATATTTGCTGTAAATTCACAGGGAACCATAAAAAGTCTTTACTCAAACACTGCATGAAAATTTTGGACATTTGACTCTGTGTTTGGAATTTTCTTAAATGCAATTTTAGAGAGGTTTAGTCTCTGAACCTTTATTTTGTCACCATTGATGTGTTTGTTGAATTACAGGAGATCTTGGAGGAGGTGCGGAAAGAATTACAAAAAGTCAAGGAGGAAATTATTGGCGGTAAGATAATTTAAGTCTTTATTAGCATGCAGACAAAGTTGTTTCCCCAGGACTTTTTCTACATATTGTTTCAGGAAAATATGGAACGTGAATATATTTTATGTTATGAACCAACAAAAATCATAATTTTTTTTAGCTGAGGGGAAAGCATTCATACTCTTTGCTCATTTATCCGGGACCGGGTTGCCTCGGCTGCCATCAAAGTAGAGCTTCCCAGACTTCTCTCTCCCACCAAACACATCTAGCTCTGCTGGGGGAAGTCAGAAGAGCACCTAGTAGGTCGTAACATGAACACCTCCTAAGTGAGGCATCCAGGGGCAACCAATACAGAAGTCCGAGCCACCTCAACTGACTCCTCTTGATGTGGGGGGAAGCAGCTCTACACCAAGCCTCTCCCAGATGACAGAGCTCCTCACCCTATCTTTAAGGGAGATGGGGTGCATCCACCCTGTGGTGAAAGCTCATTCCTGCTGCTTGTATCTGAGATCTCGTTCTTCATGATCATAGATGAAGATAGGAACCTGGACTGACCGGGAAATTACCTTTTCTCTCAGCTCTTCTCACAACGGGTCGATGCAGCATCCTCAATATAGCAGCAGCTGCACCGGCCCATCTATAGATCTCCAGCTCCATTCTCACCTCACTTGTGAACAGGACCCCCAAAAACTCTTTCACATCATGCAGGAGTCCTCTTCCAATCTGAAGGGGACAAGCCCTTTTTTCCAGTCAAGAACCATGTCCTCAGACTTGGAAGAGCTGATTCTCATCCCAGCTGCTTCACACATTTCCAGTCCATGCTGTAGGTTTTGGCAAGAGGTAGCCAGCAGAACTATGTCTTCTGCAAAAAGAGACAAAACCCTCTGGTCTACAAACCACACCCCTCTGGCCCTTGGCTGTCCATGAGGAACAGGATTGGTTACAGAGGACAGTACTATAAGAGTCCATCATATACCGGGAACAGGTCCAAACTCCTGATGGCCCTTAGTAAAGGGCTCCCAACTCTGTACTCCTGGACTCCTGACTGTACTCCTTGACTGCGTACTTGGTCAAATGGCCACAGGGTGAAACCTTCCCTTAATCTGAAGGTGAATGGATGGGACCCCTATGTCCACCGGGTTAAACTCCAATGCTAGACTGATGAGATAGGGGGAGATAACCAGACTCACTGCACCCTTGGCCTCTCCCCCGCAGGACACTCCAGTGAAGAAGAGAGTTCAGCCTCTCTCATGGGGTTCCAGAGCCCAGGCTATGTGTGGAGGTGAGCCTGATCCTGGCCCCTCATGGCTCCACCTGCAGGTGGTGGGTCCACTGGGGAATTGACTTGCATTACTCTTTCAGGCTTGGCCTGCCTGGTTCTAATTAGGGAGGTGATCTCACGTGCCTTCATCATGCTTTTTGGCTCTGATTGGATTTAGGCTCTTTTTCTCACTTGAAGATTAATATCTTCCTCTACTGAAGACTTTTGTAGCCTCAAAAGGCTTTTATTTTAACAGGACGCAGTATTTAGCTTTATCTACAAGCGTTCACCAACAACACTGTCCATGCTGAGGAAAAGTGTACTTATTCAGAGTTCAGGGCGATGGGCGATGTTGGTTCTCTCTCTACAAAGGAGTTTGCATCATACAGGACCAAAGACACATATTCCACATATGTACTCTGTTTTCTAAATGCCTTGTGGCAAAATACAAATGGTATGTCTTGTGGCTATATGCCACTGTTCCGTAAAAGTCAGATTGGTGCAGTGCATCATGTGTCTTGTTGGATTCTCCCACATGAGCTGTGGATTTCTGCAGCTCTTGAGAGTCACCAGGGCATTCTTCATGCTTCCAGATCAATGCTTTCCTTGTCAGTTTAGTACTGGGGTGTCCAAAGTGTGTCCTGGGGCCATTTATGGCCCTAAGAAGGATTTTTGTCACGGCCACAACAGAAATGCTTGTTTAGTACAAATTTGATCACGAGGACAGGCGATTTAAACAGATGGAAAGATAAGTGAAATTTAAGATAAAATTGAAAATATTAGGTTTAACACAGAATATTCCTTAGTTGAGTTTATTTTTAAAAATCATTATATTGAAGCATGTTTGAAAAGCAATATCTGACTGAATTTTTATTTATTCTTTTGTCACATTAAAGTTATTTCTGTGACATTTGCAGCTTTTTCTTTCATTAATTTATCAAATGTGTAAAACTAGTTACTTCCCTACTTCTGGGTTCGGGTTTGAAATATGACAAGAAAAATGTTTGAAGTGTTATGTATGATTGTATTTATTTATTTTCCTGTTTGTTTCCTTTTTGTTTTACAGCCTTTGTTCAGGAACTTCAAAAGAGAAGCACATAGTTCTGCTGAGTTGTCAGGTTTAACAGAGGGGTGTGATGCACAGTGGAGGCCAAGTTGCATCTTCCACCAACCTCTCTCCCATAGCCCAGGGATTTATCCTACACATTTTCTCTTTTTCTCTATAAATCTTAAACACAAGAAAGCATTCTTGCCTATTTGTACAACAGCCATATTCATTTCATGTCAAATATAACCCAGGGACTTCCACACGTCACAACCCAGCTCTTGGAACGATGCTACTTGTGTCCACTCCCACATGCTGTCAGATCCATTATTACTGATAAGGCACTCTTCAGTATTCAGGGAAAGTTTTAATTTAATTTGTCTTTACTAGTGGATCCTTTTTTTTTCAAAGTAGTTAAAGTTGAATTGGCAAAATTCGAAGACTGATCCGGGAAATCAAACTCTTTCATCTCCTCCAAGACATTGAACTTCCAGGAGGGACACAACTCCGAAGCCTTCCCTGCTGCAACAAAGAGATGTTAAAAGGAAGAGGAGGCATGCAAAAGGGAATCTATTGGACGAGTTATGTGCGAGGAGTATGTTGTAGTTTTATCCTTTGTGAGAACTTTATTTTTCTTTGCATTGCACTTGTTCCTGAGGTGTGTCTGTGCACCACACTGCCTTGATGGAATATTCTTTCTCACTCAAAAAGGATACGCTGTCTGTCGGCCATCGCAGTGGTTCTACTGTATACTGTGCTTCCACCAGTTGTTTTTCTTTCATTATGAAGATGTTTGTTTTTTTTGAAACATGAAAAATGGCCATAATGAGGTCAATGAATTTCGCCGTGACCAACTGCCTTGAGAATAAATCTATAAATATATATATCTATATATAAGGAAATATATATATTTGTTTTGAGGGGGAATGTTAGAAAAATGAAATGGTGTTTCTATTTTAATTAATGACTGGTGAGTGGGGATTTCTTTTTCCTTTTTTCAATTTTTTTCATATGAATTATTTTTGGGGTTTTTCTTCTTTTTTTTTTTTTTCTCATAGCTTTTTACACTGAAATATAAAGAAAACAGCTTTGAGACACTGGACAAGAAATGCCTTTATAGTCAAATACAGCTGCTTCTTAAAATGCATCACAATGTGTTGTCTTTTTTTTCCCACCCACTAAATTTTAGTTGGAAATTTAACATTTACTAATGGCCATACCAAATACATTTAAGTTAAGGTTGAATGAAAATAATGCTTTAGCTTGAGTTTCAAAGAGGTCTGTTCTTTTACGTAACTGTCTGCTTTAGAGCTTCATTTGTCAAAGTTTTTAGCTTCGGACTCTCACAACATAAGAATGGATTCATGACTCGGACTAATCTGTTAAAAAATGCGATAAGCAATTG
Source organism: Cyprinodon variegatus (assembly GCF_000732505.1). Lineage (NCBI taxonomy): Eukaryota > Metazoa > Chordata > Actinopteri > Cyprinodontiformes > Cyprinodontidae > Cyprinodon > Cyprinodon variegatus. Next base: position 50,786 of record NW_015151621.1, read on the forward strand.
TCAAACTTGAATAATATAATTAAATGTGTTCACTATAGTATGGAAGAGGATTAGGGCCAATGAAAAATTTTAAAAAGTAAACTGATTTTTAAGATTTATTTCAGTACAATATGAGGAAAAAAAGTAAGAATTCTGAATTTTTTGTCAGAATTCTGAGGGCTAACAAACATGTCAGCATCAAGCCATAGCCGTGTCTGTTTTAGAGACTTAACTAGCTCTCTGGTTTTAATCACCTCCTGCACTTTCATTAAGCTCCTCCATTACATAAAAAAAATAGCCTAATTCCTTCATTTTCCACCAATATGTTACTGGCCCTTCCAAAAACTAACATCTTTGTCAGTCATGCAGAGAGCTCCAATATCTCTTCCTTCATGGTGCACGTCTACATTAAGATCCAAAATTCTGAGATTAAAGTCAGAAACTTTTTTCCCATATTAAACTGAAATATTTAAAAATCAGTTAACTTTTTTTTTTTTTCTTTGCCCTAATCCTCTTCCGTACTATAGGGTGATTTATAATATAAATGTCAATTTAACTGGTGCTCTGATATTGCGTATTTTAAATCTGCATATTTTTTAAGAGCAGTGATGATTGCTAATGGGCTCTGGTTGCTGTGGCGTGGATTTTGTTATAAAGCCACCTATGAATGACATCAAGGACTTAATGAGTGTTTTTTTTTATTTTTTTTTTTTTATCAATTTTATCACAATAATACCGCAAAATATTATCACATATTAATGCCATATAACCCACCCCTAATCAATGTAAATTTGTTTTAGTAGAAATACCATTCATTTCAGGCAAATTCGTCCTTATAAAAGCAAAATGAAAATAAAAATGCATTCTAAGAGAAAGAGGGCTGTAACTGCTTAATTTGCAAATCGATTAATCTGTCGATTATGTTTTCGATTAATAATTGGATAGCCAAAGGTTCCTTTAAAAACCAGGAGAAACTAAAACTTTTCCACATGTGGAGTTCTGCAAAGAGCATTATTGACAGATGAAAAAGGTACTTTTAATCTTAAATGCAAAAGCATTTACATTTTTTTTTTTTTTACAATCTTGGTATAATTACTGCTCTAAGTGGGTTGCTCTGTCGGCTAAAGGCATGTTTTAGAGTCCCTATATTCCAATTAATGATAATTATTAAATTAGTTGACTTTCTTTAATCAATTAATCAAGCTGAACTTGATTGTTTCGGCACTAAAGAGTAATGTTAATCTCAAAGTGGATTAAAACCATCGTAAAACAAATACCTATAATAATGTTTTAGTTCTTATTTTGTCTCACAAGCTGCACATTAAGTTTTTTTTTTTTTTTTTTTGTAGAAACAATTTATAGGGAAGGTGTGTATTTTGTTGAAGAAAGAGGCTACCTGAGGAAACCATTCATTAAAGAACCTGTTCTTTCTTTATGCTCTGATCCTTGAAGAATTATAACGAGGAAAACAAAAATATATATATAAATGTGCAGAATTTTTTAAATGCATGAATGTAAATTTTAACTCTTGACTGCTGCATTATACTAAAACATTTTTAGTATTTTAAAAATACCCTGACCTGAGATGCATTTGCAAATATTTTTAAACTCATTTATTACTGAAGCACAATAAGGTTTTACAATAAATAAGTTAAGAGAACTAGAGTAAATTTAAAAAGACAGGGGCAGAAGAGCCAGTGTCCTTCCAGAGCTCCCTGGATGCTTCCGGAGAGGGAACACTCAGCCGCTTCCGCCGCCATTGCGGATTTCAGAGAGGAGATCAGCCGTAGCTGCAGCTGCCCATCGATGCTGTGCAGAAAACATACACAAAGGGGAGATAAATCCAACATCTTCACCAGTATCATATTTCGGAAACACAACTAAAACCACGCCATACTGATTTTTGTTTCCCGCCGTGTAGCCGTTTTCACTGACTGGCTCCGACCTACACTCTGAGTGAAGAGGTCGTTGCTAGCGCGGTGCTAACTGCCTAGCTAGCTAGCTAGCTTCACGGCTAGGATTTCAGGACTCCGGAGAAGCTCAAGAATCCAGCATGGCTCAAATCCTGCCTATCCGCTTCCAGGAGCACCTGCAGGTATGCGATGACCCATTTATAGCTGTGTAATCCAACATGTTTTCGTTATTTATGTTTCTGTGCAAGAATCCATATGACAGTTAGCTAGCCAGGCTAACGTCAATACCCGCAGCGAATGAATGACCTCCCCTCCCCCGTCTAGCCAAAGCATCCTTCATTCATCTCACTTATGCCCGTGAACTTCTTTCTACCATAAACATTTCATGTCCCATTTTTATTCTACGGTTGTAAGCAAACATTCATTTTTTTCCACGTAATGGTTTCCGTATGCGTAGCTTAATTAGTTGAGCTTCCAAGCTATTGCAGCCGAGCTTAAACCGTTAGAGTTAACGGTCCATAAGAGATGCTGAGTGGTTTAATCGTAAAGGCCGTTCATTTATTTATTTTATTTTTATTAATTTTATTTATTTAATTCATTTTATTATTTTTTTCTCAAGCAGTGTAATTTAAAAAAACTGTTAAAATTCCGCCTGGTTGTCAGAGTCTCGCGCGGGCCCTCAGTAGAAGAGAAGCACGATCAGCTGCAGTTTGACAGGACCTAGCGGCATTTAACGTCACACACTGAACGTTGTGTCACGACAAAGCATTTATATTGCACGTTTTATTTATTTTCGCCCACATTTCAGTCCAAACGTAATGGCCTCTGTGCGTTTTTGATGTGGAAACAGCTACTCCGTCAACGTGTCATCGGATTTTTACATTCATTCAGATTTTTTTTAAAGCCCAGTGCAGTAAAATTCAATCACTTCCCAGCTTCCGGCTCTGCTGGATTATTGGATTTGCATAAGAGCGCCTTCACTGAATGTGTCTGTGATTACAGTTGTGTTGTATCGCTACACCTTTTGGGTTAAACCGACCTTTTATTTACGTTCTTTTCTTTGATTTGTGGTGTTAATTTGGTACATCATGTTCTTTTGTTTTGGACAGGTTCTCATGTTATCTGGTGGTGTTTATGGCTGAAGTATTGGGGAATTTGTTAAATGCAGTTTCTCCTTTTTTTTCTTTCTTTTTTTTTTGTTTTGCTTTTGATGTTAATTCAACAGTTGTTTAATCCAATTCAACTCACCAGCATTAGTTTCACCAAAGAGTTGGTCCTAATCTTCTAAGTTATATTCAAACAAATTTGACAAAAAAAAAAAATCAACTCTAATTGGAGTAAAATTAACGTTTAAATGAAATTCTGACACTGAGATAAATGTAACTCTTACCCTGTACAGGCCAGAACTCTATGCAATGTGGCTTAGTTTTAATATTGATCTGTTTTTTTTTTTTTTTTCATATAATAACTCTGTTCATTATACTGTGAATAAAGGCACTTTTGTTTTGCACCTAATAAACGCAGGTATCGGTTTTATTTTTCATAAATGCCGTTAAACTTAACTAAAAAGTAAAATATTAATAAATCAGTCATTTTGCATAATTAATTCCTTTTTTTTTTACATGCATGCAGTTACCTGTTACATGCACTTTCTAACTTAATATTCAAAGTCCATATTTGATTTCATGATAAAGAACAACTAGTGATGAATTGCTTAAAATTATTCATGAAAAGATATTTAGCCTGAAAACCCCAGTTTTTAGGAGTTAACTCTGCTGCAAACTCTGATCTTGAAGGGTAACAGACCTAAATACGAGATTTAGTTTTTATGCCGAAACCAAAATAAAAACAAATTTGACTTCATAACTACTAGAGGTGTAAATGATAATCGTTTTGTATCGATGCATCGAT
>NW_015151621.1:55653-83795 GCF_000732505.1 Cyprinodon variegatus
AAATTTACAATTCATTTCATCCATGTTAATGTAATCAGTAATGTATTGCATTTGGGTTCTTGCAATTCCTTCTTAAACAATAAGGTAACCACAGTCTGCTGGAGTGTCCAGATTATGAAAATAAGGTATATAGTTTGTAGTGGATGTAGTTGGCAAAATATATCTTGATCAGCTTTGACTAGTGATTGGGAGGTCAGATACTCAAAAATAAAAATAGTATAAACCATATTGCAGCTCTGGCCCTGGGGGCACAGTCCCCTGCTTGTATAGCTGTTTCCTCTGTACGCTTGATTTAGTTAAACAAATCACCTGAACAGCCAGTCAACAAGTTGTGGGCCGTCCTGCCAGGCACCTACCTATTTGAATCAGGTTAGTTTTAGCAGGAAGGGATTTACCCCCCAAGGGAAAGACTAGGGAACTGCTGCTTTAATGCTCTTCGTTCTGGCTTGAGACAAAATCAGATCAAATTCAGGAACATGTGCTTTGATGCATGAGCTAATCCATGTAGATAGTAAAAAAGCGATCAGGCTTTTCCTGTGGTAAGGATTTCCTTTTTTTCTTCGAGGTTCTGTTTTTCACAGATTTTTAATGTATATTTTAAATGATTGCTACACATGGTATTAGAATGTGCCACTTGTCCCTTTTAAGTCGCTTTAAATCTTACAGAAAACAAGTTGAAAGGTTATCAAGTAGAGGTCTCTAACCTTATCTGTTTTTGTTTGTGTTATGCGTTTGTTGTCATGCCGGGAATTAAATTTACTGATTTGTATAAACACTAATATTTCAGTGTTTGACACACTTATCTCTGATNCTAATATTTCAGTGTTTGACACACTTATCTCTGATAACTTAATGCATATATCTCTAATTATAATCCCGTATATATATATTTTTTCACTTCCAGCCTATTTTTCATTGCTTGTGGTGTTATTTTTTTTAAGTAATTTGTTGAAATAAATGCTCGTTTTCCGAAATCAGTGTACACATGTTGGAAGTTCTTCAAAAAAAATATATATATAAAAATAAGAAGAAGAACAGGTAAATCAGACTTTTATAAAAAACAAAAAAAAAAACTCTATTTGTGTATTGGTCAGTAAAAACCTTGTAGGTGCAGCTCTAAAAGAAGTAGAAACTTGATTGTTTTAGTTCATATTTCCATCCTAACCATGTCCAAACATTCAATTGTTAGTCATAACACTATATGACAATTTTTGAAATAATTTAAGCAAAATGGGATTTTCATTGTTATTTTATTTATTTTTTAATTGAAACATTTATTTGATAAAAAAACAACCCTAGGCATTTAAATTGCTTGCAAGAGATTTCTAAAAAAACAACAACACAGAAGCTTTGTAAAATTCAACAGTTCTGCATTTGATTTTTAGATTTATTAATATGTACCAAATAAAAAACATTTCCCCTCTTACAGTTAGCATTAGCAGTGATGAGGACAATTGTTTGTACCTAATATGTAGAGTTACCTATGTATTTATTTTATCATGCTATGTTTAATAAATGCCCTCTTGGGGATCCATTTTACCTTTCTAAACTTCGTTCAGATGTTTGTTTTTGATTTACGAAGTGATTCTTCTAAAACGGTGTTTCTTTGACAGCTCCAGAACCTGGGGATCAACCCAGCCAATATCGGCTTCAGCACACTTACCATGGAATCTGACAAGTTCATCTGCGTGAGGGAGAAAGTGGGCGAGCAGGCCCAGGTTGTCATCATTGATATGGCCGATCCCAATAATCCCATCCGCCGGCCCATTTCTGCTGACAGTGCAATCATGAACCCTGCCAGCAAAGTTATTGCCCTTAAAGGTAAGCGGCACGTTGAATGATAGCAGTATGTTAGGGCATAGGGAGTTTGTTAGATTTTTATGTATTAAATAAAATTAAAAGGTTAAAATGTAGCCAGTTTCTTGCTATTTTCTTGTCTAGTTCATGGGATCATTTGTGTAAATTTACTTTTTGTTGTCAGTTATGTAGCTTTCACATTCTGCTTTTCATTTGGATGTTCATAAATAGATCATTTCCATCTTTGTTTGTCAACAGCTGAAGCGTAGTTTGGTACAAATGAAGTATGAAAGTATTATTAGGAAAAAGTAGCAGTAGAAACAGTAAAAATGTCATGCTGTCATAAATGCTTTGTCTGTTTTGCTTGTTTTTTGCTCTTTTTTCATTTCTTACTGCTCTCTTATGTTTGCAGACGGTGAGTTGAATTTTACATATCCTGAGTTGTCAAAGTGTTCCTGTATGCACTGTCTTAAAATGTTTGCACTTTGCTTTTTGTAATTTAACCCAGATGAAAAACAAAATACTGCTGAAGCAGGGCAGAACAAAATAAGTGTGGCTTTAAAGGTGCCATCTCATTTTTGTAATGTATTTTTGTACATTTGATCCAGTGTACACATATTTTATTCTACATCTTATTTTCCACTGCATACTGTACAGCATATTTTAAATAATTGTGGGTTATTTTTAACTTGGCTACAGTGTGTAAATATACATTTTCCAGTTTATTTAAACTTGTTAAATATTGCAACCAAAAAAAAAGCCTGCATGTAATTGAGTTTATTTATTGGATGTATGATAGAAATCTTTGAGTAGTCGCTTCTGGGTTTACTGTTGAAAATGATGAATCTGATTTACAGATAAGAAAAGTCCAAGTAAGTACACCTGCATCCTCGAGGAACAACAATTAGATGCAACTAAAAGATGTTTTCTTCTGAAACCTCACTCTGTAATAGGAGGTTTGAAACTGTCCAACCAAAAATAAGCATTAGTTACAAAAAAGCAAAGCCTTTTATTATTACAGTGGGTTAAATCCCTTCAAAAACGTTTTTTTTGTTGTTTTTTTTTAAATCTAAAACTGAAGCTCTGAAAACTGCAAAATAAATTGTAATTTACTGTAGCTATTTTTATAGTTACATGTATTCTAGGAGAGAGAAAATTGGAGGAAATATGAATGATACTGTTTGCGTACCACTGCGTTGCCTCTAGTCTGACTTGTCATTTGCTCAATCCTCTAACAGCTTTTTTTAGTTTGTTTTAAAATGAATCATCATCGGTGACCCCAGTTCGACTTTCCATTATAATGCTGTTAAGCTGAGCTTATATCTCAAAAATGCTTTTATTAAACACAGACTTTTATTTTCTCAAACAAATCCTCCCTGTGCTCTATAAAATTAATACCATCCAAACGCAGATAAAAAAAAAAAAACTAAATAAAAAAAAACTATATTACAAGAGTTTATTAGCGGTTCAGTGGCTCAGCCTAAGTTAGGGAAGGTTGACATGAATCTACAACGTCTCACTATATTTTGTGTTGATAATTGAGAATTTGATTTTGAGTCTGTTTGTTTGTGCCATTAGATTGTTGGGTTCTGATTAGGGCTGTAACTACGATTATTTTGCAAATCGATTAATCTGTTGATTATTTTCCAATCAATCGATTAATAATCGGACAGCAAAAGGTTCCTTAAAGTAGACTTTTGCGCAAATTAAACCAGGTGAAACTCAAACTTTTCGACTTGAAGTGCTAGATAGAGCATATTAACAGACAAAAAAGAGTTTTTATCTTAAATGTAAAATGTTTACATCATTTTTTAGTTTTTTACAATTTTGGTGTAATTGCTCCTCGAGGTGGGTTGCTCTTTCAGCTAAAGATGTTATTTATAGTCTCTGCCCTCCAGTTAATGATTAATCGATTAATATATATTATTTCAATAATCGATTAATCATGATTAAACGGATTGTTTCAGCCCTACTTCTGACTGTATGGTACTGCATGTCGAAGGAGCCCCAGAAACACAAATACTGAATCTTAACCAGTATGCTTTATTACACCAGTCACAGTTAGTGCATTCATACAGTTAAATAACACACATTATATTTTATGTTGGTGTTGGGGGGGTCTCTATAAGTCATGCAATTTTTTTTTTTAAAAGAAGGCAGAAGTAATTATACCTCTTCGAAGTTGGGATTTGCAAAGTGGTCTTTCAAAGTTAATCCTGATGAGTCATATTTCTTACAGCATTTTAATCCTCAATAGTTAGAAATGTGGTCATTGGCCATAAATATGTTGTACCAACACAGGTTTTCCTCCTGCTAATAGTATTTTCATCACACTAATTTGCTAAGTAAATACCGGTAGGCTAATTTTATGTTTAATCTGTTAATATCCAGTTTAATAATGTTATAATTAAACTATTCTTCATATCAGTCCTTTGATTTGAACAACGCAAAATTCATTGAATAATGTTTTAGCTGCTCTCCTTCTGTGACCTTTGAATCGGTAGCATTACTAGCAAAATGGCCACTTGAAGCAGGAAGTCCTTCATCATGAGGTTATTGCAAAGGAGGAGAACAGAAGAAATAGGAAAGCTTTATAGGCTGTGAACAAAATAAATTGCTGCTTTCTAAAGTGAGACGACTTTTTTACAAACCTTACACTCTAGTATTACTTTTGAATTGCTTACTCAGAACAGCCACAGCTACTTTTTTATATTGTTTCTAAAAAGCTCAATGCACACAGCTTCACCAAGTATCTAGGAAACATCCCTGTTACCAGGCAGGATGTATTATTAGATTTATATATCTTAGAGCACACTAAAGTTGAACTGGAGGAAATAAAGATGGGTTTCAGTGCTTCTGTCCAGCATCCTCCTCATTATCACATCTGTTTGTCTTTGTGTTTTGTCCATAATCTGCATTCACACCCAGCCTAAATTAACCCACTTTTTGTCTAAAGTGCTCTTTTAATGCTTTTAATGCAATAATAATGTGATGGAAGTTTCATTCTTCTGTGATGATGGTAGAAGTTGATTTGACACTCTTTAAGTCTTATATTTCAAGCTCAATGAATTATTTGAAATGGTTTATTTATTTATAAAAAAAAAAAAAAAAAAGAAAGAAAATTATGCCCAAACAATGCGAACTATGGACATAGAGAAATCTTGCAGGTGATTTCTGTACAAAAAAAAATTATGTCACTGGTGATTTTCACGGTTAAAGCAACCAGGATCAAGTTTCTGATATTTGATGAGACTGAAACTTTATAAAAACCTAGAATTATCTAGAAAACAAACTTGTAAATCTAATTGTAATAAACACAGTTATGGCTATAAGGTTCCACTTTGGCTCTAACTTTTTACAGCACAGTAGCTCCATATTTCAGCTTTGTTTTGTTCTCCTGGCATCATCTCCAAAAATGTATTCAAGAGCAGAACCATATTTGAAGTAGGTTAAATCATTTTCATCGTGGCTTAAATATATATTTGTAACCCCAACCTTAAGGCCGTGGCATCTTGCGTGATTGAATGCAGATCCACATCAGTGTTTGGCCTTGTTTTGGCTTCTTTTTTTTAAAAGTCAAATGCCTGTTAAGCAGCATTTATTCAGCAGATGGAGTAGGTATGCCTCAATGGTAGGTTTAATATAAACGTTTTGCTTTGGCTTGTGTGTTGTAGCAACCTTTAGTCATCACCCTAATTTGAAGTGGACGTTTTAAAAGGGTGAAGGATGATTATTGAGGTGACTTCTGTCCCTGCATGTTAACCTCGGCTTTTGATGTTTCCAGCTGCAAAGACCCTGCAGATTTTTAACATTGAGATGAAAAGCAAGATGAAGGCTCACACCATGACGGATGACGTGACTTTCTGGAAGTGGATCTCTCTCAACACCGTTGCACTGGTCACAGACAACGCCGTGTACCATTGGAGCATGGAAGGCGACTCCCAACCCATCAAAGTGTTTGACCGTCACTCCAGCCTGGCAGGCTGCCAGATCATCAACTACCGCACTGATGCCAAACAGAAGTGGCTGCTTCTCATTGGAATTTCAGCACAGGTAAATTCCCTCTGCGTTAAAAACATGTTGGTGGTGAAAAAAAATATCTCCAAACCTCTCGGCTAGTGGTTCAGTTTTTCTACCTAAAATGTTTCATATTTTTTCTCCAGCAAAACCGTGTTGTTGGGGCCATGCAGTTGTACTCTGTGGATAGAAAGGTCTCTCAGCCCATTGAAGGCCACGCTGCTGGCTTTGCACAATTTAAGATGGAGGGCAACACTGAGGAATCAACTCTGTTCTGCTTTGCTGTTCGGGGACAAGCAGGAGGAAAGGTAAGCTTTAGCAGCCCCGCTAAGCCTCAAGCTCACAGCTGCTTGCATAAAGAGATCCCCAGTGACTTCATCCAGACTCCAGTTTCAAATTGACCTAATTGAAAACCTGAATCTTAACAGAAAGCCAGATTAGATGACTTTGTCTCATTTTACCACTATCATTTTGACTTTCAGCTCCATATTATTGAAGTTGGAACCCCGCCGAGTGGAAACCAACCGTTTCCTAAAAAAGCCGTGGATGTTTTCTTTCCTCCTGAAGCCCAGAATGACTTCCCCGTTGCTATGCAGGTACAGTTCTTACACACATTGGCACCGGTATTTATGAAGCAGTAATTCACAATTCTTAAGGAATAGATGAGTGCATTAAAAGGATCTTTGCAGTTCATTTAAGGTCACAAAAAGGCCAATCATAAAGCAAGTTCAACAAGTTGCACCGAAACCATTTGAGGAATCATGACTTTATCATAACTGTTTAAGATCACCCCTGGAACAAGCTAGTCTAAGCTCTGATTTTCAGCTGTTTCCTAGTGCATGAATTTCATATTTAAAACTGAGCTGTATCATCACCCATCTCCTCTTTCCATACATCTAGATCAGTTCAAAGCAGGATGTTGTTTTCCTCATCACAAAGTATGGTTACATCCACCTGTATGATCTGGAAACCGGAACCTGCATCTACATGAACAGGATCAGCGGGGAAACCATTTTCGTCACAGCCCCACATGAACCCACCGCTGGTATCATTGGAGTTAACAGGAAAGGACAGGTACGTTTGGAGATAATTAGGATTGATTCATTTATCTTGCACTGTGTGTTTATTAAGGCAGGATCTGAAATTAAACATTAAATCAGATTACAAAACTGGATGTTGATCAAAATGTACTTATTAAAGTCAAACCTCTTTTAGTCTGTAGTTCTTCAAAAATAATTTCTCAGACTAATTTATTTCTAAATTAGCTTTTAGCTCAGACTTGATATGCATACATAACACATTTGTATGTGTGTGTTACTGCTGACATTAGTCAGTGAATCACTTTCCTTGCGGTGTGTCAGCCAACTTTCTCTATCAGCTTGAATCCTTGGGTGTGACCTTGATTGAGGAAATCTATGTGAAAATATCTCGCTGCAGCAGCATTTTCAGTTTGGGGCAGCATGTGACAGCCTCAGCGGGGAGGCTAAGCTTGGCCGGGCAGGCTGCACAACCTAATCCTGTTATTTGTCTTGGCACACACCTGCAGGGCCTGCGTGCACAGCTCAGAGTGCTGCTCATGGACTCTGATAGTAATTTTAACAACAAGATGATGCCCCTGACCTGAGCCTGGGTTTAAGTTATACATTGTGGTGTTTGTTGTTGTTTAACTATTTGTTTTTGTTTTTTCGCTTTTTAAACCTAGTTGTTTAAAAAAAAAATTTTTCAAATTCAGTAATAATCATAACTCCTAAATTCTAAATAATCCTGAATAAGATTTTTTTTTTTTTATGTCAGCATAATATATAATATAATGCAAAAAATACAATGCAAAATTCCTTAAACAACTTCAACTTCTGCAAGAATACACACACATTCTTTCATCTGCTGCAATGCATGTTATTTGCAGTGGTGTCAAAAGTACACACATTTGTTACTTAGGTAGAAGTATAGATACTGCAGTTTAAAAACACTGTAAAAAGTAGGAAGAAAAATAAGTAATGGAGTAAAGTATAAATACCTAAAAAGTGTACTTAAGTACAGTTACGAAGTATTTGTACTTGGTTACTTGACACCTCTGGTTATTTTAGGTTTATATAATAATTCAACTACATTTGGTCTATATGCAGTGGTAGAAAAAGAAGACATGCTTGTAAATTAACCAATAAGAAAATGTAGAGTGCAGACCCTGAAGAGAACATGTCTGAGTTTTACCTTCTCGCTGCACAGCAAACCTGAACAGTAAATTCAATTGAAGCATGCTGATTTATTGGAATGACCGAGTCAAAGTCAAGACATGAATCCTATTGAACAATCTGTGGCAAAATTTAACCTATGATTAGCTACGTTTACATGCGCAAAATTTCCCAGATCCGAACCAAACCTTGGTTGATCGGAAATTCAAAATCTCCGTTTACATGGACACTAAATGAAATGATCCGATCATGACGTGTGTATACATGTACCAAGCGTTGGATCAGATTAAATCTTTTAAGCATGCGCAGAACTTCCTGCCAAACTTGGCAGTTCTGTCTGCGTCTGGTTCTTGGGAGGCCTGAAAAACGATGCGCTCGGAGCGAGCGGAAAGAAAAACGGAGAGAGGAGGAAAAAAGCGCTTGGCAGCGAAATGTCCGAGAGAAAATGTAGAGAATGAGCGATTGAACCGGCGTGGGAGAGCGAGTGGGCTGTGGAGAGAGAAAAGAGGAAGAGGAGGAGGATAAATTCCTGCTTCCTGCAGCTTTAAATTAACTTGAGTGTATAAGTCGGCGTTCCTAGACTCCTCCCGCCATGTTGTTCACAACAAGAGCGAGAGCGACCGGTGGTTTCCTGTTGTTGACAAGGCGGAAAAACGTCACGCTGACGTCGCACACATGCGCAGTGAAGATTATTTTACTCTTAAGATCCGAATGGGTGTTTACATGGACGCCAATCAGAATGGCGATCGGCAAAAACCACCTCTCTCTTTCGGAATTAAATTTATATCCGAACGGACCGAATCGGATTAGAATCTTCAGTCTGACATGTTTACATGAAACATTTTTGATCTGATCAGGCCTTCAATCCGATTATTTGTGTCCATGTAAACGTAGCTATTGAAACTCTCCTTCCAATCTGATATGAGGTTTTTTTTTCTGTTTAGAAAACATAATTATTTGTAGTGTTGGTTTATCACATTAAATTCAATAATTTTCCTTGACGTTTGTGGCTCTTGTGTGACTAAAGTGCAAAAACAAAACCCCAAAACAAAAAGATACTTTAGACGCTGCCTCAGGTTATAGAGTTACTGTATTCTTTTCTTTTATAATCTGTGTTATTTGTTTTTTGGGGTTTTTCCAGGTACTGTCGGTGTGTGTAGAGGAAGAAAACATAATTCCCTACATTACCAATGTGCTCCAGAACCCAGACCTGGCTCTCCGTATGGCTGTACGCAACAACCTCGCTGGTGCTGAAGAACTTTTCGCCCGCAAATTTAACACCCTGTTTGCGGCAGGGAATTACTCAGAAGCAGCAAAGGTGGCAGCCAATGCCCCTAAGGTACTGCTTGGCCCTGCTAACATGTAGCTAAATGAGTCTGAAAGAATTTTCCCTATTTCTCAGTCAGCATACCTACTTATCCATCTCTGCTTCAGGGCATCCTGCGGACTCCAGACACCATTCGTCGGTTCCAAAGTGTTCCAGCCCAACCAGGCCAGACCTCCCCTTTGCTTCAGTACTTCGGCATTCTGCTGGACCAGGGCCAGCTGAATAAGTTTGAGTCTCTGGAGCTATGCAGGCCTGTGCTTCAGCAGGGCCGCAAGCAGCTACTGGAAAAATGGCTAAAGGAGGACAAGGTAAATAAAACTAGATCTGCTATTTATTCTTTCTGACAGTAAAAAAAAAAAACTCCATCAAGACCTTTTTGGGCTAATTTTGATAAATGATTTAGCTTCTGGTTGTCATTTTTCTCCACAATTTATCATAAAATTTTGTAATACGATGGAAATATATGGCTGTGAAAATGAAACTAAACATTTAAAAGTCAAATTCCAGCAGGTTTATCACCCAGGTTAAAAAACAATCCTCTGCTTTATCATCCAAATATTATACAGTTTTATTACTCATAGTGAGGAATTTTTTCCAACACTTTATGAACAAAATCTGATTCCACAAACACTTTGTCCTTGATTTGTGCATCATCTGACTTTTTTATAATTGTTGTTTTGTTTTTTTCCAGCTGGAATGTTCTGAGGAGCTGGGAGACCTGGTGAAGTCTGTGGATCCCACTCTTGCCCTCAGTGTGTATCTCAGAGCAAACGTCCCCAATAAAGTCATTCAGTGCTTCGCAGAGACTGGACAGTTCCAGAAGATTGTTCTCTATGCCAAAAAGGTGTGTGACGGCAGACTTTCATGCATCCTCTTTCCTTTTTTTGTCAATGCAGAAAAAGGGAAGGGGTTCTAACCTGGGTTAGGTAAGGTATTTTTAAGACAAGTCTAAGTTAATTTAACCATATGAACCATCTGTCGATTCTGCAGGTGGGCTACACACCCGACTGGATCTTTCTGCTGAGGAATGTAATGCGAATCAGTCCCGAACAAGGACTCCAATTCTCCCAGATGTTGGTTCAGGATGAGGAACCACTTGCTGACATCACACAGGTAAACCACAGGTCTTAAGTTAAAGGATGGATCCAGTTACTAGAAAACTGCCTGATTTAAAAACTCCTGTTGACTTTCTGTTATAAAGTTTTAAAAAATTCAATGACCTGATTAAACATGCAACTAATTGTATGTTTGCAGATTGTTGACGTATTCATGGAGTACAACCTGATCCAGCAGTGCACGTCATTCCTACTTGACGCTCTGAAAAACAACAGACCCATGGAAGGGCCACTGCAGACACGCCTACTGGAAATGAACTTGGTCCACGCACCACAGGTAGCTGCATAGATTCAGACGTCCTATAGGCAGAAACAGGCTGATCCAAGCCAGTACTAGATCACTTAAATTCCATTACAATTCCTGACATTTTGATAACTTTAGATTCTTTAATTGTATTTGGACAGTTTTTGAAAAATTTTAGTCACTGCAACCTTGTTTTAAGAAAAGTCTGATTGGGATTAGAAATCTCGTCGACAGTAATTCCCTTCAAAGAGAGCAGCACGGAAGACGAACACAAACATTATAACTAAGAGATACAAAGTTCGGCAGTGAAAATCATGTGAAACGGCAAACAGATGTTCCATGTCATTCAGAATTTCCTGAAGTCCTCAAGGGAAACCATGCCATGAAGTGTAAAGTCTTTGCAGTTTTTTTTCCTGGTAAAGGTGGCAGCAGCATACATAAAAAATAACTCTTTACCCCATCTCAGTTTGTACCCTTAGAGATGAGAATTAATAATAGTTCTCTGTATGAAGCCTGTAAGGCTCTGGACTCTTCAGATGGGAAATTAGACAGGTTAGATGGAAGGTGGCCAGGAGCTGACTTGATGTGTTAGCTCGCATCTTTATAATTGGGACCAGCGACTTTTTGAGGTAATGAACAGTGACGGGTGACTGATGTCATATTAGGAAGGAAGTTCTCAGGGCTGTCATGCTGCATTTAGAGCATGTAGGAAGATCATTACTACTAGGCAGTCAGGAAGCCAGCAGCAACCAAGCTGTTTAAATGGATCTGTTGAAAGTTTCTTATTATGACGTTTTTTTTCTTTGTTTTTTTGTTGTAGGTTGCTGATGCCATCCTTGGCAATCAGATGTTCACCCACTATGACCGTGCCCATGTCGCTCAGCTGTGTGAGAAGGCTGGCCTCCTGCAGAGGGCGCTGGAACACTACACAGACCTGTATGACATAAAGCGAGCTGTGGTGCACACCCACCTTCTCAACCCGGAGGTATCAAAAACAAATATTCCCTAAATATCCACTAAGTTAACCATTGTTACAGAGGGCTGTAATTGTACCTGCTGCATGTCCTCTGATAATCTCGCAGTGGTTGGTGAATTTCTTCGGCTCCCTCTCAGTTGAGGATTCTTTGGAGTGTCTGAGAGCCATGCTGTCAGCCAACATCCGCCAGAACCTACAGATCTGTGTGCAGGTTGCCTCCAAGTACCATGAACAGCTGACCACTCAGTCCCTCACTGAATTGTTTGAGTCATTTAAAAGCTTTGAAGGTATGTTGCAAATATGTTAAATGTTTGTATCAACTTTGCAACTGGACTTTAGGAGAAAATAATGTTTTATTTATCTTGATATTTATCTTCCAGGATTGTTTTACTTCTTGGGTTCTATTGTGAACTTCAGTCAGGATCCAGAAGTCCACTTTAAATACATTCAAGCTGCCTGTAAAACCGGCCAGATTAAAGAGGTGGAGAGAATCTGCAGAGAAAGCAACTGCTACGACCCGGAACGGGTGAAGAACTTCCTGAAGGTAGGAAACCAGCAGTGCAGAACCTTTTTCCTCCACTGATCTATCCCATCATCTATGGTTTAAACTCCATTTTTGTGATTTAATGTGTGATATATTTCACTCAACAGGAGGCCAAACTGACTGACCAGCTGCCTTTAATCATTGTCTGTGACCGCTTCGATTTTGTCCATGACCTGGTCCTGTACCTGTATCGCAACAGCCTTCAGAAATACATTGAAATCTACGTTCAGAAGGTAGAGGACTGCCCTCCCAGGAGACTCTTTAGATGTTTGTTTTTTTATGCATTAATATCAGTTGATAATGACATTGTGGTTTCTGGATTATTTGTTCCAGGTGAACCCAAGCCGTCTGCCAGTGGTTATTGGAGGTTTGTTGGACGTGGACTGTGCTGAGGATGTGATTAAGAACCTGATCATGGTTGTCAGGGGGCAGTTTTCTACAGATGAACTTGTTGCTGAAGTGGAGAAAAGAAATCGGTAAGAGCTGAGCTATCCTCAGGGTGAAGTATACAACCCAGTCAGACTGCTGTATTTGCTTCAGAATGCTCTCTTGTGTCTCTAAATCAGTGTTTTCTCCTCTCTCCAGTCTGAAGTTGTTGCTGCCCTGGTTGGAGGCCCGTATTCATGAAGGTTGCGAGGAGCCTGCAACTCACAACGCTTTGGCCAAGATCTACATCGACAGTAACAATAACCCGGAGCGTTTTTTAAGGGAGAACCCATATTACGACAGCCGTGTGGTGGGCAAATATTGCGAGAAGAGAGACCCCCACTTGGCTTGTGTGGCGTACGAGAGAGGACAGTGTGACCAGGAACTCATTCATGTAAGCTGAAAATAAGCAACTCTTATGGTTTAACATCTGATGGCTGTTTCAATAAATGCGAGACCCCCTTTTTTTTTTTTTTTCCTTGATTTGTTGTTTTATTTCAGCTTCTCTATTTGACGTTTTTCAGGTGTGCAATGAAAACTCACTGTTCAAGAGTCTCTCCCGCTACCTCGTTAAACGCAAGAACCCCGAGTTATGGGCAAGTGTCCTGCTGGAGACCAACAACTACAGGAGACCTCTCATCGACCAGGTCTGACCAGCTTTATGCTGAGAATTCCCACTTTGATTTTCACACATCATTGGTTCTATTATCACTGCAGAAAAATTCAAGCCAAATTTGTCCAGTCTATTAACCTTTGGTTAAAGGCCAGTAGAAAGCTAAAACATAGATTCTAACTCGAGGCTCTTTTTTCCCTCTTGGAATAGCAGGAAATGCCTTCTTTCTTAGCCACCCTCTGGGGAAAGGGCAATTCTTCTAGGTTAGACCAATGTTTCACTGAGTTTTTAGCTATTCTGGATAAATTGTGCTGTTTTTGTGCTGCAGGTGGTCCAGACTGCCTTATCAGAAACTCAGGATCCAGAGGAAGTGTCTGTCACAGTCAAGGCTTTCATGACAGCTGACCTGCCCAATGAGCTCATTGAGCTTCTGGAAAAGATTGTGCTGGACAATTCTGTGTTCAGTGAGCACAGGTATCGCATCCCCCATCTCTCACATAGATAAACTTCTATCATTCAAATCCTCCGTCAGTAGCATAAACAGTAGCGTTATGTTGTTTCTAATCTGGTGAACATCTTAAATAATTTCAGAAACCTCCAGAACCTGCTCATTCTAACGGCCATCAAAGCGGACCGAACTCGTGTTATGGAGTACATTAATCGCCTTGACAACTATGATGCCCCAGACATAGCAAACATTGCCATCAGTAATGAGCTGTTTGAGGAGGCCTTTGCAATTTTCAGGAAGTTTGATGTCAACACGTCTGCTGTGCAGGTGAGTGCCATCTGCTCCTCTGCTTTTTCTTACTTTAGTTCTATTTTTCTGGCATTAGCTGCATGTTAAGATTGTTTTGGTTTATTTTCACCTCTCTCTTTGCTCCCCAGGTTCTGATTGAGCACATTGGGAACCTGGACAGAGCATATGAATTTGCAGAGCGTTGCAATGAGCCTCCAGTGTGGAGCCAGCTGGCAAAGGCTCAGCTTCAGAAGGGGATGGTTAAAGAGGCCATCGACTCCTACATCAAGGCTGATGACCCATCTGCTTACATGGAGGTGGGACAGGCTGCAGCCCAAAGCGGTGAGATGTTCTCTATCATGGTAGCTGGATTAAGACTTTTACGTTTTAAAAGTTTCATGTAAAAAAAATGATTGGTGTGTGCAGGAAACTGGGAGGACCTCGTCAAGTTCCTGCAGATGGCTCGTAAGAAGGCCCGCGAGTCGTATGTGGAAACAGAGCTGATCTTTGCTTTGGCCAAAACCAATCGCCTGGCAGAGCTGGAGGAGTTCATCAACGGTCCCAATAATGCCCACATTCAGCAAGTAGGTCCTGAGTAGCACACCCCTTTTTGGATCAGCCAGAACACAGTCTGGTTTAATCTGGTTTAACCTCCGATTTATCTTCATTCAGGTGGGCGATCGTTGTTACGACGACAAGATGTACGAAGCAGCCAAACTGCTTTACAACAACGTGTCCAACTTTGGCCGTCTGGCTTCCACTTTGGTGCACTTGGGAGAATACCAGGCAGCTGTGGACGGAGCACGCAAGGCCAACAGCACCCGCACCTGGAAGGAGGTGAGGAGAGTTCTGCTGATTTATCTTTAGAGGGTTTAGAAATGAAATGCTTTTAAAAAGCTCACATATTGTTTGTCCTTGCTGCCGTTCAGGTTTGTTTCGCCTGTGTGGATGGGAAGGAGTTCCGTCTAGCCCAGATGTGCGGTCTGCACATCGTCGTCCATGCTGACGAACTGGAGGAATTAATCAACTACTACCAGGTAAATTGGATAGCTTCAGTTGAAAATGGAAAAATAAATTAATCATTTGAATTTAATTGTGTGACTTGTTTAGCTAAGCAGGAAATAATATTAATTGTATGAAAATTAGGCAATGCCTTCATCTGAGCTGTGAAGGAAAACATAATCTGCTATGTGAGGAAATTGCAAAGATAAGTTTTTTGAATGCAATTCCTTGGTTGGAGTCCTGAGTCCTTTTGGGTGTCACCTGCAGGACCGCGGTTACTTTGAGGAGCTGATCACCATGCTTGAGGCTGCGCTGGGCCTGGAACGTGCACACATGGGAATGTTCACGGAGCTGGCCATCCTTTATTCCAAGTTTAAACCCCAGAAGATGAGGGAACACCTGGAGCTCTTCTGGTCTCGTGTCAACATTCCTAAAGTACGTTTGATTTCCTATCATCCATTAACTGCAATCATCCATTTTAAGCAAACGTGTATAAACCTGGAAGCAAAGTATTAGAAGGTAGTGGAATAACCTCTGACTGTGTTTCAGGTTCTCAGGGCAGCTGAACAGGCCCACCTCTGGGGTGAGCTGGTGTTCCTCTACGACAAGTACGAGGAGTATGACAACGCCATCATCACCATGATGAACCATCCATCTGACGCCTGGAAGGAGGGCCAGTTCAAAGATATTGTCACCAAGGTACAAAAAAGAAAAAGGAAAAAGTAAATTCTGTCAGACTGAGGAGAAATCACTGAATGGTTGCTTCTCTTTACAGGTGGCTAATGTAGAGTTGTACTACAAGGCCGTCCAGTTTTATCTGGAATTCAAGCCGTTGTTACTGAATGATCTGCTCATCGTGCTCTCTCCGAGGCTGGACCACACGCGTGCTGTGAACTTCTTCAGCAAGGTTCAATACACTGCCAATGGAAGGAAGTTAGAAGGTTGTCAGTAGTCAGGGGTTGTTGGGGTGCTGATGACCTGTTTCCTGTTTTTTTCTGTTTAGGTCAAACAGCTGCCTCTGGTCAAACCGTACCTGAGATCGGTCCAGAATCACAACAACAAGGCAGTGAATGAGGCACTCAACAACCTTTTCATTAATGAGGAAGACTATGCGGTATATGACCTGTTTTATTGTCTATCAGTTTATATGCACCAGGTTTTTTTTTTTTTTTAATATGTCTAAATATGGATGCAAAAAAGGTTATTTTGATTCATGTGCTGCATTTAGGTTATAAATGGTTTCACACTCTTTTACCATCTTTTTGTTTTTTAGGCACTGCGAACATCCATCGACGCATACGATAACTTTGACAACATCTCACTGGCTCAGAGCCTGGAGAAGCATGAGCTGATTGAATTCAGGAGGATTGCAGCTTACCTTTTCAAGGGTAACAACCGTTGGAAACAGAGCGTTGAGCTCTGCAAGAAGGACAAGCTCTACAAGGTGCAGAAATCGAACCACAGCAAATCTTAACCTCTTTGTTTGAATAATTTTCACTGTTCCAAAATGCACAAAACGCTCCCTTAGATTGAGCTTACAGATGTGGCTTCTGTGATCTCTTCCTGCAGGATGCCATGCAGTATGCATCAGAGTCCAAAGACATAGAGCTGGCTGAGGAGCTCCTAGCCTGGTTCCTGCAGGAAGACAAGAAGGAGTGTTTTGCCGCCTGCCTGTTCACCTGCTACGACCTGCTGCGGCCAGATGTGGTGCTGGAAACCGCCTGGCGACACAACATCATGGACTTCTCCATGCCATACTTCATCCAGGTTATGAGAGAGTATCTCTCTAAGGTGGGTTTGCTGGACGTAGACTAGTACGAGCTGTCTGGAGCTAAAATCTAAATACAGTAAAAGATAAGCAACTATAAACAAATTCTACTAGAGAAACTTGATGGTATGAAGAGTTATTTCCCTGTGAAAGATCTTGAGTTGGTTTTACAAACTTACACCAGTCCTTCCTGTCTGTGAAGACCAGCTTTTCCATAGCAGTCCCAGTAAAACAGGGACACAATAGTCTTATTGAACCAAAACTCAGTAGTTCTACATGTTGCTTGAACAGCTGCTAGGATGCGTCTTCATACACTATTTGCCAGTAAAGTTTTTTTTTTCTGCACAGTTTCAGAAGTTCCTTAGTATCAGCAGCTCTTCCTCTGTTCTCGCTCCTCTTCCTCTGCTTCTGTCCTTCATCGTCTCATCTTGTTTGTTTTTCAATCATTCAAGCTGCTTTTCCATACAAATGTGTTGCTTCATTTATCACTGTTACATGGCAGAAATACAAGCTGTGTTGCTTTCATTACAGGTAGTAGAACTAAATAGCTTTACGCCTCAAAGTTTCAGTTATGTAATATTTTCTTTTAAAAAAGAGTTTGTTTCATATACTCAGGGTTAATTTGTCGCATTGTTTACTACCTTCAGATAGCTGCATTATGGAATCTAACTGCAGCCCCTTAGAGTTCACTTTTTTTTAAATATATATATATATATATATATATATATATATATATATATATATATATATATATATATGACTAAAACCAGAGGCGTACAGCGGCTAAAATAAAAAAAAGTGTGCATTTGTATCAAAAGTGGCGTTAATTACCCGCATCACTCAGAGGGTTTTTGTTGTTCATTAATGACAAACCCTCTGTTTGCTTTATGTTTCTCTGTCATTTCTACTTTTGGGAGACTCTAGGTTGTTTTTTTTCTTCCTTAAGTTGCCTCTCTGAATTTCCTTTCCAGGTTGATGCGATAAAGGAAAAGGTGAAAGTCGAATCCATTTTCTAATCATTCTTTTTGACCCCCTTCCTTCCCTCTGCCATGACCAGTAGCTTTTAGTTTGCAGGAGTAAAGTTAGCAGAAACTGCATGCACCCTCCTCCCTTCATATCACTCTGCTGCTTCTGACTGTGAGCTCCTCTAGACAACCTACCAACCCACAGTGTTCCTGAGTGGGGCTCTTCACACCCAACCTCTAAGGCTCTGTTTGGAAAGTCAGGCTTTTCTAATGCAGAGATTAAGTGAAAATATATTTATTAAATGTAATAAAAGGAAGTTGATGTGAGAAATCTTTGAATTAATGTTTCTATACATATTAACACTCTTTACGAGAGTTATACCTGTTAGTTAAATATTTCTACTTTAGATTTTTTTTATTTTGGTAACATTACAGCCATGGCCTTTCATTAGCTTTTTATCAGCTGGTTATGTGGTGGAACGCAAATAGTGTGTATTTGTGAAGTGGAAGCAACAAAAGAGGCCATTAGTCACAAAGTCCAGGAAAATTTCATTAAAGAGTGAGAATAGCGACTTAAAGTTTGCTCTAGAAAGCAAATGCATTTAAGAAATTGATATGTCTGAATTACATTTGACCTATACGCAAAATTACATCTTTTGATTGATTCTACATACAGCCTTGAACATACACCCCCACAGTGAAACATGGTGGTGGCAGCATCATGCTGTGGGTTAAGGTTGGTGTATTTGTGAACCAGAGCTAAATCAAAGAGGGAAATACGTGGAAAGACTAAGGGTGTTTTCACACCTGCAGCTTCAATTCGATCTAAATGTAGGTTTGATAAATTAGATCCTTTTTGGGTCAGTGCACAATCGGACACTACTGCGGCCTGAAGTGGTGGCCTCGGTTCGGCTCCAGACGAACCCTGTTGCGCACTAGTTGTTGTCTGAGAACAGCCTTACTCTGGTGTAATAATACACTGCTCAAAAAATAAATGGAACACGTAAACAGCAATGTAACTTCAATCAAATCAATCTTCGGTGAAATCAAACCGTCCACTTAGGAAGCAACACTGATTGACAATCAATTTCATGTGTTTTTGTGCAAATGGAATAGATGGCAGGTGAAAACTATTGACAGTTAGCAAGACTCTGACGTGGTGGAAAAATTGGAAAGTTAGCTTGTATGAGTGATGCAAACAGATACTTTTAGGCAGAGCGTGCACAAAATGAAATTTTGGATGATAAAATGGATGAATTTTACTGCTTAGTCAGAGAAATGGGCCCGTGAAGCTTCTTCACGCGCTTAATGGGCGTTTCCTTTCTGAAGCTGGTACAGGCTGTGTGCTTTTTTTTTTGTTTGTTTTGGTTTTGTGGAGAGGGTGACATCTTCCGATATAACTTTAAATTTTGTGTGTGCATCCAAATCGAGGCCTTCACTGCTTAATAAATTTGATTTCCATGGATGAAGAAGAATTCCATGAGTATTTAATTGCGTCATATCTAAAATGTGTTCCCTTGATTTGTGAGCAGTGTGTATATGAATGACTTTGTCAATTTATGTCTGCCCCAGATGAGGCTATCACAGTACAACTTAAGGAGTATTAATCTGTGCCTTCTCCTGAATACGGCAGATATTTCCATTCGGCGTCTCCAATGCATCAAAATATTATCTTCAAGCTGCAGCTGCACTTAATTTTCAAACACAATCGTTTGCCAGTAGTTGTAACTTTCTGTCTCCTGAAAGCTGGTATAGACATGCAAATGTCGTAACAGCTATAGGTTATGCGGTTAAGCACTGACTAAAAGAGAGCCTTAATGCAAATGTACACCACACTTTTCAGATTTCAATTTAGAAATTAAAAATCATGTAACTTTATCTTCTACTGTACTGTTATGAACAACTTTGGGTTGGTGTAACAGATACTATCACAGTAAAAAATATATATTTTAGTATACATTGTGTTTGGGGGGAAAAAAAAGAAAAGGAAGCTGAGTAATAGAATGATTTGAGAAAACCGCTCTATATAATAGGTGTTGGTATTTAAATGTTGGATGTAAGGAAAAGGGCATGATGGCTGAAAACATTTTATGAGACAGCTGATTAATGATCTTAGTTTCAAACCCATCACACAGCAGATAAAGTGTGAGAACCTATTTTATTTGAGCAGTATATATTTTGATACTGTACTCCTAAAAGAGCTGCCTTCTTTAGTGAACCAACCAAAAGATGAAACCATGTACCCAAAATGAGTTGTTTCATTTAGCTGCCTGCAGCTAAACTCCTAAATGTGACTTTGTCCAGATCTTCCCTGTGGTGCATTTTTAAGACATTTGATTGTGCAGCCACATAGGGAGCCGGCTTTCCAAACCACTTTCCTTAGCCCAGGGTGAAGAGTGCCCCTCTGGTCTGATCCCTGCCCTGCTGTTGTCAGGTCCTCTCATTCAGAGTTACAGATGGATACGCTGACTTGTTAACTCCACTCAGCTGCAGTCTGCTGTTAACATCCTGAATCATTTCTTCATAACTTCACTCGGGTCTCTCTCATATTTCTTACTGTTAAAAGGTTTTTTCTTGCTTGCTTCCTTTTAGTTGTTAGATTTGAACATTGGTGCAGAGCTCAGACTGCAGCTAAGTGTTAGCCTAATTTCTGTTAAAGCAGCCTTTATATTTCCAGAGACTTGTTTACCTGCATTATTTAGACGTTTCTCTGTGTTAAAAGGTTGTAGCATAAAGTCCAATAAAGGTGGGTTAACGTATTGAAAAAGATGTTCTATGAACAGTAAATCTCTTCAAGTTTAGTTTAAATGCAGGATGGTATGGAGCAGTTTAAGCTTGTTTGTTCGGGAGAGAGAAGTAGACAAGCATGCACCCTCTGCCTCCCCCCCGTAGCACTCAGAACAGGCTAAAAGAGGTCGCCGTTGGCTGTTTCTGCTTCTGGAAACCTTGAATTGGCTGAACAGATTCATCCCCTCCACCCTCTCTCACTCCCCTCCCACTGTAGCTCGCTCTCCTTCTGTCTTTCTCATGCACCCTTTCAGAAGAAAAGAACTAATCTGCTGCTTCAGCATGTCCTTCAACCCCTCTCTTGTCAAATGAAACTGCAGCCTGTATCTTCTCAACGTAGCCTGCTTAGTCAGATCGACTGTAGCCGTTTGTGACGCCGTATGTAGAGAACTGAACCCAAACCACGTAGCTGTATAGGCTCTCTGGGGATCTCGGTTCTCGCTTTCCCTACTGGTCTCTTTCTTGGCTTTGTTATAAATCAGTTAACCTTGGCCAATTATTTTCTTAATCGACTCCACATCACCTTCTGATAGCTGTTTTACTTAGAAGATAGCAGGACACCATCTATTCGCTTTGGACTCTTAACTAAAGGTGAAATAATTCACTAATATTCAGTTCTTTTGATTCCATATTTGTAAATTTGTAATTTACAAAACCTTGTATGACTAATTAGTTTGGACTTTGAGCAGTCATGATGGCTGAAGGTCTATTTCTTTTTGAGTGAAAGATTTTAGTCATCCTCCAGCTAAAGATGGGGACACTAGTGTTAAAATGTTGAGTTGGTTCTCTACATACATACATGTTCTGGGTGGCTGGATGGTGGGACCATTATTGCCCAGCAGCTATTTGTCTTTGTCTGTCCTCCTACTTCCCTAACAGAAATAAACAGATGTCCATCTAATAGACACCTGTAGTCCAGCTTGATTAGAGTAGCCAGTAGCAGTCTAACAATAGTTATTCCTCAGGCCTCATGTAGGGCCTCCAACACATGAGTAAGGTCTGCCTACTGCAGCCTGTTTCTTTTCATTTATTGATTTAAAATCTGGACTGTATTGATCTTCGCCTATCAGGAATGGTCCCATCCGTCAGCCAGTGAAATAACCCCGAGGTCAGTTTTTGTTTTGTTTTTACAAACGTGGCGTCTCTGCCTGTGCTCTTCAGGAGCCCATCGCCGACTGTTCAGCTGAAGTCTGACTCAGGGATGTCTTTCCACAGGTGGACAAACTTGAAGCCTCTGAGTCTCTGAGGAAACAGGAGGAGCAGGCCACAGACTCACAACCCATTGTTTACGGTAGGAGCGGCTCATTTTTTTATCTCTCTTCCCATCCATCTCTTCTTCTGTTCTAAGCGTTCAGTCTTCTGTTGTTGCAGGCACACCCCAGCTAATGCTCACAGCAGGGCCCAACATGGCCGTGCCTCCACAGCAGGCCTATGGCTACGGCTACACGGCTGCACCAGCCTACGGCCAGCCGCCACAGGCCGGCTTTGGTTACGGCATGTGAACAGCCAGCCTCCCAACCGGCACAATCTGACCTTCCATCTGCCCTCCCTTTGTGTTCCTCACCAGCTTCCCATGGTCTTCTACTCACTGCAAGGGCCACAAGCAAGCAACAGCCCACTCTTGTTTTGAGTTTACTTCCTTTTTCTTTCTCTTTATTTATTTTTCTAGATTATCCTATAAATGGAGAAAACATTTTACAGCACTGAAGGACTTTATTTTGTATTTGTAAGTTGTTGGACCACCTGTTTTTCACATTCCATATTTATAACTACTTATTTAGACCTTTTTGTTTGAATGTTACTGTCATGTTTTTTTTTAAATCGGTTTGTGCAGAAGTGGACTTGCTAAAGCTCAGCATTGAACCTTTGAAGTAGGTGGAGGAGCATTGGATTTTGCACTCATGAAGAAATTAATGTAGACGAGCTCTTACTTTTGATGTACTGAACATGTGAACAGCCTCCATTGTCTTGTCTGTAAATGCATTTCATTATTGTATATTCTGAGGAGAAAAAAAAAGGTAACATATAATATTAGATATTGCCATTTCAATGGCTATAGCTAGCAACACTAAGTAATGATAGTATATTCTGCACAGGCGTGTAGCTTTATGGAGTTTTAAATGCATACAGACGTATGTCACTGTGTGACTGAGGGTGTGTGTGTGTGTGTGTGTGTCTGACCTGAGGGTCTAAACAAGAATTTTAAGCCTCCTCCGAACCTCTAATGTTCACTCCATCCTCCTAGATGTTGGCTCTTCTTTGGCTCCATATATTGAGGTGACCTTTTGTGCCGTGTACAGTGCTTGTGTGAGACTGTATCTGTGTATGTGCAAGGACGAAACCACGGCCACCAAACCCCAGGGTCCCTAACCGTACAGTGTGTGTGTGTATTTACTCTGAACCCTCTGGCTGAGGTCTGTGTATGCCAGCTGTTGTGCTGTTTCCCATTGTTACCTTCTTTTTTGTTTTATTTTACGTTCCTTTTTTGTTTTGTTTTTGTTTTCCTTTGCGTGTACAGATGTGAAACATAACGAACTGAAAACTTCTAGCTTGGAAACTCTACCTGTTTGTCCCCTGCCAGCTCCTCCCTTTTTGTCGCTAAAATAAACAAGGAGGGAGAGGTTGGGCGGATTGACCCTGTGGTATTAGAATGGCGGTTTAATGAAGATCCATAACACTCTCGTAGGTTGCGTATTTAGATTAAGATGAAGAAAAAAAACGGCTCTCTTGTGAAGACGGATCAAAAGTTGGAGCCTGTTACTACCCTTGATGTACTTAACTTCCTCCCATGCTTTAAGCTGTGTGTGTAAAGTGTCATCCTAACCCCAACATAAGTTTGATTCCTTTCTGTTGTCATGCATAATAGTAATTAAGGGGATCTGTCATTGATACATGGAAGATAATGACCTAACTGAAAGGGAAGTACTATCCTAAATAAAAATGGAAATTAGACTCCAGTTTCTTGTGTTAATTTGTTCTGGTGGAAGATTTTATGCAGTAAAGGCTGCGTTAGAGATTAACCAATCAGGTTTATCCGTCAAATTTTTATAATTAGTTTTCACACATTTAAACTCACTTGCATTACCTTTTTGTCAATTTCAAGAACTTAATGTACCAGAAGAAAGGTGCTGCAGATTTTTAGTTTTCAGTTTATTTTTCTTTGACTTACAAGAAATTCCTATTTGTCAAATTACTTGTTTCAAGCATTTGATTCCACAAAAACAATTTAGCCAAACAACAA
The DNA here is from genome assembly GCF_000732505.1 of Cyprinodon variegatus. NCBI lineage: Eukaryota > Metazoa > Chordata > Actinopteri > Cyprinodontiformes > Cyprinodontidae > Cyprinodon > Cyprinodon variegatus. The sequence continues at coordinate 79,404 of NW_015151621.1, forward strand.
AATAAGCAGTAAATAAAATCAATGAAGATGAATAAAATAATAATCAAGATGTTTAAAGTAACATTCAAGTCAAACACCTAAGGTGAATCGTAGTGATGTTCATGTGGTTTGAGTGTAAAGTTATTCTCAGCAGCTACGGTAAAAGATTGTCTTTGCATTCAAGTTTCTATCCTATTGAAGCCGGCGTTTCCGCCACTCTGTAAAAAAAAAAAAAAAAAAAATTATCTCAATATAACGAGATAGCAACTCAACATATTGAGATACTATCTCATTACATTGAGTTAGTATCTCATTATTTGGAGTTAGTATCTGATTATAATGAGATACTATCTCTTCCATAGTATCCAAACATCCAGGAGAGATTTAAGTACGTTCAGGGTTTCTGCAGGTCATTAAAAAATCATTAAAAGTCATTAAATTATTATTTTTAAATTAAGGACTTAATTGGCATTAAAACTTATTAAATGGGATTATTGTGGCATTTAAAATGCCTTATTCAAAAAAATAAAAAGTTTATAAAAACAATTTCGTCAGATATATTGCGATATATTTACGTGGAACTGCTTCCAGTTGATCGTAAAGCTGTTTGTTCGGGAAAGAAGCTCGAGGCGGAGAAAAAGCTAGAAAATGGGGAAATTGTAAATTTCCTCAAAACTGTCTGAAAAACGAGGAATTCGGGACATGGCTGCAGCCTGTCGAGGGTAAAGATGACGAAAGATGTTGCCGTGTATATATGAGAGTCATAAGTACTTGTTGATGTCATTAAAATTATTAAGCATTCAATAAAAGTTAGTCATTCCTGTATAAACCCTGAGGTTGGATCGATTCAGATTTTCTAAAAGTTTGAAAGTAAGATATCAGAACCATGAGAAGAAAGAGAACTTAGCAGCTCCCAAGACCAGCAAGGGGCAGGTTGTAGCAGCTTCCCCAGGGAGAAGCATCATGTGGGCCACAAGGAAGCAGCTCAGCAGCTTGAGATTAACGGTTCTGACCCACGGAGCTCTGCGTGATCCCAGTGCAAGATCAGCTCAATTTAGAAGGCAAGCTGCTTGGTTCTGGACCATTTATCATTTCTCCAGGGAAAACTTATCATGCCTTAAATACAGAGCACAAATCTGAAGGTGAGGAATTTAAAATAAAAACACAAAAAAACATATTTTATAGCCTTTGACCTGATAAAACTACAAATGTTCCGTTGTTATTGTGGCTAATTGACCAAGACACATGTACTCTCAATAGGACCAGTGTACTATCTCAGTAAATGACATTTTTTGGAGAAAAAAAAAATTTGTTTTATGCAAATTCATTGACTTATAATTCATTAGGATCTCACAGGGAAATAAAACCATTAATAAAATGAAGAGAAATAAAAATGTTAAACATATCCCTTTATAATTAAATGTTTGTCAGATCCAAGTACAGCAATAAACAAACTTTTCAATGACATCTACATTTATTAAGATGCAGTTTAAATCAATGCATATTTCACATAGATGTGCTTCATAAAAGATCAGTATCTGAAGTAGTTGATTTGCTCTGAAATAAAACTGGATGAACCTCAGATCTTTGCTGTATCTAAATCTTTGACTGTTTTTCGGATCTTTCTTTCCAGCCCACTGCAGTATTTTTCAGGGATCCCTGTAGCTCTGTAAACAATAAAAAAAAAAAAAAAAAACTCAGATTTAGTCACATTTAACTTACAGGTAGGAAACCAGCTATATATAGCCTACCGCATGAGAAACAAACTCACTTCAGCTCCTTGAGTTTCTTTTCTTTGACCTCAGTGAGCCGCAGACGTCTCTGCCGCTCTTCCTCCATCAGCCGATTGGCCTCCTTGAACTTTTCCCGGCGCATGTTGAGAGCAGAGAGCTCCTGCAGCTTTATCTGATGACGAAGGGTCTCTGCGTGATGCAACGTTTCCTGAAGCTGCCTCTCCTTCAGCTCCTTCTCCTTCGCCACGGCCTCCTGCTGAGACCTGTGGAAAGAAGCACGGCAACAACTTTTTAAAAAGATCTTTTGTCTTGGGTTTAAATAAATAAAATCTTATTACTAACTTCAGTATCCTCTCAAGTGCAGCCTCTTCCCGTCTTTGCTCCATTGACAGGTTGTGCTCTTTGTTTTTAATCTGCTCCAAGCGAGCCGCCTTAAGATTGGCTTCCTCGCGGGCCTTCTTTGCTGCCAGCTCTCTCTGCTTCATCCTCCACTGTCTGTCTGCGACCTCCTGGTTCCTCCGAGCACGCTTCTCGTCCTTCCAAATTCCCAGAAAAGATTGAAATAAAAAGCTGCCGGAGGCAGATCCCCCATCGTTCCCTGAATTACCTGCTCAGCCTTGATGTCACGTTCTTTTTCCTGCATGTCCTTCAGCCGAGCGATGTCCATCTCCTTCTCCTTTTTGAGCCTTTTCTGCTCTGCTTCATATTCTTCCTCCCGCTTCTGTAATGAAAGCATCCATGCAGAACCAAGTACATGCAGGTCATCAATGGACGGATTGTAAAAATATCTGCATTGTAAATATTTTGCAAAGATTGTCATTTTGGTTTGACCAGTTTCTGTTCCAGGTATTCTGCAGCTCTCTTGTCAGCCAGCTTCTCCTCTTCTAGCTGCTTCTCCTTGGCCCGTAGGACCTCAGCATTGACTCGCTTGATCTCCTCCTGCAGAAGCTGCTGCTCCTTCCTTTTCTGCTCTTGGGCCTGGAACGAGACAGGTGTTTTTGGATGCACAGTTTGGTCAAATTCCTCGAGTTTCAGTGAGATGGACTTCTGTCTTATATCAGCACCTGGAGCTCCTCCAGCATCTTTCGCTCGTGCTCCTTGTTTATCTGATCTTTTTCAGCCTCTTTCATCATAATTAGATTTTGTTTTTCCTCCATACGTTCTTGGATCTGGTTGTACACTTGCTGATGTCCTCTGAAATGTTAGATAAAACAAAAGATTTAGCAGCTCAGACTGCTTTGTATAATTGTTTTCCACGTGCAATGAGGTAACAACAGATTCTTGAAAAAGTGAATGCCTTTAGCAAATCAGCTGTGTATGTGTGTGTGTTGGGGGTGCTCCTCTCTACTTGATTTTCTGCTCTCTGCGCAGCTCATCAATCTTCTTTATAATCTCCAGAGCTTTGCGTCGCTCCATCTCCATCATATTGTCCAGACGCTTCTCCTCCTCGCTCTGCTCGGCCCGGATCACTTTCTTTTCCTGAATCTGGTTGTCCCATGTGGCTTGGCACTGAGCGCCCAAGATCAGCTGACGGGGCACAAGCAGAATTCAGATGTGATCCAGGAAACCTTCATTTAATTCACTTTTTTAATCCGAAGCCCACGCCTGCCTCGTACTTGATTGAGCTTTCTAACTTCTTCCTCTTCCTCCATCCTTAACTCGTTGGCGTGATCAACTATGAGTTGTTCACGCATCTGCGCTTCAAGCTGCAGGTCGGTCAATGCTGGGTTTTGTTCAATAGACTGTTCTATAGCCTGGAGTTGTTTCCTTCTTATTTCAGCAGCTTCCTAGATAAGAACAACAGATGAAAACAGTAAAATCATGACCTTTAAATGCAGTATTTATTTTTTCTCCATGAGGTTGATATTGCTCACTGGGTTTTCTTCTCTCTCTTTCTCAGAAGCTTGCTTAAAGGCTTCTCTCTCCTGCTTGAGACCCGTCTTAGATTCTGAGATGATCCTTTTAATCTCAGGTGATGAAAGATCAGTGGATTCTCTCGTCCAATCTTTCCGAGGAACCCTGAAAGTTTTAAAGCAATTATATGTATAAATTGTTTAATTGGTCATTACAGTTCCTCTTTTCCAAAAAAACAAACCAACTGACATGAAGTACAACTCTTAATGATTGCTGCCATCTTTCATGTTTTTAACTTGGGTTGCAGACTAAAGTCAAACTCTTTAAGCTTTAAGCTACTGGGATGTGAGGAACTTCTGAAGACCTGACCTGATGGTCCGGATGAGGTCTCTGGAGAGGATCTGGATGGTCTCTTGTTCTTCCCGTGCTTGGCTGTGGTTAGGCTGACGAAACAGACGGATAAAAGTTTATCATAAGCACCTGTCAAAACTATACGATAAGTGGGGTCTCTACTTCTCTCCAACTGTGGTCTTATTTCAAAACACTTGAAATTCTAATTATGATATCCAAAAAGATTGGCAGGTATCGAGAAATCACAATGATTTTTTTTTTTTTTTCAATTTGAAATATTTTAAAAAGAGTTATTCACCCAGAGATCAGAATCAGGTATTTTGCATACAGTTGTTTGAAAGTTTACATATATATATATATATATATATAAGACCACAGTTGGAGAGAAGAAGTAGAGACCCCACTTATCGTATAGTTTTGACAGGTGCTTATGATAAACTTTTATCCGTCTGTTTCGTCAGCCTAACCACAGCCA
>NW_015151621.1:83978-110315 GCF_000732505.1 Cyprinodon variegatus
ACCAGGTATTAAAGACATGGCCACACCTCACACACACACACACATATATAGCAGGTATGTATGTTTACGGTTCATTAAGGTACTTTAATTTGTTGTCTGGTACTTTTTTATTGCTTTTTTAACAAAAATTTAATATAAATATTTTATTTTTATTAAATTATCATTTAGTAAATTCTATTTATTATTACTTTTTCAGTGTTCTGTTATTTGAATCACTACTGTGAATGTTAAATTTTCTTTCATTTCAAGCACAACTCTATAATCTGCTGCCCCGTTTACATTAAATATTCAAACACTCCAATCATTTACACACTATAAATCAACCAAGATGAATAATGTTTTCTGCAAGTTAAAAAGAATACTGGTAACTTTAGAAAAAGATCAGAACAAAGCAAAATCAGGATCTCCTTTTCAGGACTGAAAGGTTGGTATTTCCCTTAGAAAATCAAATGGATTCTATATAAATCAGTTCATGTGAACTGTGCAATGTTCTAGATGGCACAGTAGATAGATAGATAGATAGATAGATAGATAGATAGATAGATAGATAGATAGATAGATAGATAGATAGATAGATAGATAGATAGATAAAACTCTCAAGGTTTTGTTTCAAGAACAATTTGAACTAAAAAAGCAGTCAGGCCTTGTAGGTAAATAGACACCTACCGGTTTGTGGAGGTCAAACAGGGTCTCATCCACCTGGGATGTGGGGGCCAATCTACGGTACCTGCCAGCATGAAATCTTTTCCCAGAAGACTTTGGGATTAGTAATAAAAAATAAAAAAAACACCTGATCAGGATTATTTTTAATCATGGCGTCGAGATACAGGCTTAAAAGTTAGGATTAGAAACTAAAGGGGAAATAAAAACAAGAAAGCTCCTGTAAAACTTACCATGACGAAGGCTTATGTGGGCAACACTTTTAAAGGAAAGGAACAACCTACTGGTAATCCTGGCTCCCGATATGTGTGTTGACGGTTGCTATGGCAATACAATACAGTTGGTAAAAGGGGGCGGAGCTACCCTTCAAAGCACTCAGGATTCCTACTTGACAGAATATTTTTTAAATGTGCTTTTTTTGTTATGTTGGTTCGATTGCAACTACATTTCTAGGCCGTTTCTAATTTAATAACGATTCTTTGAGTGTTTTGTTTTAAATGTTGTCTTGTGACACCATTAAAATAACACGTATAGAAGATTATCCTCACACCTTTATTTTAAATCATAATTGTATTTTTGCATAAAAAAATTAAACACTCACAATATCTACTGGCTTAAAATTCTTTAAACAAGGTTTATTCTATTTTCAGTATCCAAATGTCTAAACAGGCCCATTTAAATTCTGCTTTAAAAAAAACAAAACAACAGCTTTTATGCAGCTATTGTTATTGTAAACATCATTCAGAAGACTCATACTATTATTTATGATATGAAACATGCAGTTAAACAGTGTATGTATATATAAAAAAAGCAAACTAACGGGACACAGTAATGTTTGCTCAAATGAAATATAACTCAAATAAGTGAAATGACCCTATCGATGTCGCCCTCTGCTGGCCACCAGAGGGAAAGCGCGGAGGTTGTTGGGGAAAACTCTTTATGTTTAATATTATTTTAAATAACTAAAAACTACACACCTCAAATTAAATACTACAAATTTAAACGCATGACAAAAAGTAATAATTAGTGTCATAATATTTTCAAAAAAGTTAAAGGAACAAACTACCTTTTTTAATCTGTTTTTGGCTGCTTTTTAATTAGATTTTGTTATTATCAATAAAAAGACATTATATCGCAGTTATTATACATACATGTCTATTTTAACTTTTAGGAGCTGCAGCATCTCGAAATGTAAAATATACAATTTAAACTAATTAAATTGTATGGCCATAAGCTTAAGCCTTAAGTTTTGAGTTAATTATCTACTAATGGAAATGTGTAACTATATATCTAATACATTGTGGACACATACAGATTATGAAACAGTTTTAACGTATTTACCTTTATCATTAAATGCCATGCAAATAATTAAATTCGTAAAAAAATTTTCATTACATCATATATTTTTTGTTTGCTTTCTGACCAAAACGGTTTGATAAATTCAAGGGAAAAAACTTGAATGAGTTTGTCTCCAGGGCTCCTCCTCCGCTGTGGTCGTATTGGCTCTTGGACGCTGGGCGGCGCCATTTGGCCCACATGATGCGGAACTGTACGCGTCAAAGCGACTTTCAGCCTCGATGTGTACAAATGTAGGACGAAGTTATTTAGTCAAACTTAAAAACCTTAATCCTCCTAGTTGCATTTTTAAAAAGTCAGCGTTTATTGCATCTTTATTTGAGTTTTTATGGATTAAAGGGGCATTTAGCTCCAGTGAGTTTGGCATCTCCAGGAGGAACTGGGCTTGGGGCCCCAGAGCAAACCAACCCCTCAAATGAATGGGAGCCTCCCCTCACTGTGCCGGGACTGTTGGACTCTGGTAAATGATTATACATCTGAGGACTCCTTCAAAAACACCATCTGAGGACAAGGACAGCTGATTTCCTGGCTATGCTGAGTTGATGCCTCATTCAGAAGGTTTCCTGTCCTGACCAGCACACATGGTGACAGCCCAGATTCAATCAGCCTGCCGGTAGAGAAGTTGACCATTAACCTCACTGCACTGACTGCAAACAGCTCCTGGCTGAAGCAGCTGTTCCTGCACCCTGGATCCCCAAGCAAAGTTCACTGTCACAGGCAGCACAGGACTGTAAAAAAAAGGCAGCAGTTTGATCCTTTTTGTTTTTCTCAGATTCTGCAAGGGCTGAAACTGCAACCATGGCTACAGCAGATTACGGATACTACAGAGCCACCATATTCCTGGCCATGTTTGTGGGCTATACACTGTATTACTTTAACAGAAAGACCTTTTCCTTCGTGATGCCTTCTGTGATGCAAGAAATTAAGTTGGATAAAGATGACCTGGGTATGAGACTCTTATGTTTGTTTTTTCTAAATAAATCTCAACATTGCTTTATGCATTTCCATGTTTACAATCTGTTTCTTTTGCAGAAATGATGTTATGAATATTTAAAGCAGCTGCTTTATGGACTGTTTCTCTCTGCAGGCATGATCACCAGCAGTCAGTCGTTGGCCTATGCTATCAGTAAGTTCATCAGTGGCGTGCTTTCAGACCAGATCAGTGCCCGGTGGCTGTTCTCCATCGGCCTGTTCGTGGTGGGAGGCATCAATGTGATCTTCTCCTGGTCCTCCACTGTGGCGGTGTTCTCTGCTCTGTGGTTTATAAACGGTCTCGGACAGGGCCTAGGCTGGCCTCCATGTGGCAGAGTGCTCCGTAAGGTATGCTGCAGCATCCTAGGAAATCAAAGCAAACTCATTTGAGTAACTGAGGATGCTTATTTTACTTGTCATTATATTAAAAAACACAACTCCAATCTGACACACAAATATATAAGGACAGCTTATCAGGCTACAAGTGAGAGAAAACATTGATGGGTTAGTATTAAAGCTCCAAAATGAATTAAATCCAAATATCCATGTGTGCAAAAGAACAGCTTGCATGCTGTTTTTTGAAGGTTAACAAACTTTAGGTACAGTGCATTATGGTACTGCTTTCCAGTAATACATTTGGCCAGTGTAGGCTTCCAGGCTTTTATGCCTAGTATGAATCTTGAAAAGCCACCATCAGAGAGCTTTGCGTAGATGGTGATGTTGGAAAAGAAAGACTAGTGATCAAATCCACTTTATGGGAAATCTTCACTGTAAATAATAATATTGCAATTTTAGGTTTCCCTGAAAGTGTATCCACACAGCATATCTGCAAAATAACATTTATTTTCCTGCAGCATTTACAAGACCTTAAATTCTCTTTAGTGTGGTAATATAACGACAAAAGAAATAAATAAATGAATTAAATGTTTTAAAGGGGTACTGATTGGGGCAGAAATACGACTAGAAAGGCCCCTGATGTTGGAATTTGAACTGTCTCAACCCTGACCTTTAAAAAAAAAATCAAACATGGCTGCCATGCATTTAAAACCTCAATAAACCTCATAAACCGGTGCTGCAGGATATCAAGAAAACAAGCAATATTGCTATAATCTTTATGCAACAACAAGTACGATTCGACTAGAGATAAAAAATAAAATAAAATAAAACAAAATAGTTAAACTTGATACATTCAGATCATTGCTAACCTAAGGCCCAGACAGAAGGATCCAATATATATTTGAAAAAAAATAAAACAATTTCAACAAAATAGTTTCATATTAAAAAATGATCTAGCCACACTAGCTTTTTTAGTAAAGACAAATTTACCTGCTGTGATTTTTTAACAAAATATCCTAATATAGAGAAATATGCTGTCACTGGTCTGGATGGCTAATCATAGGTTAACCTCATTATTAAGTTTGTTTAATGGCAGATTGCATCCACAGGCCTTTGACAGCATTCCCAGATCCTTGTTCCAGTTTCTGATTGAAAGGACGCAGCCTCCAGGAGTTTTTGAACTTTTAATAATTTAATCTGCTGCAATTCTCAAATGAATATGAAGCTTCTGTTTGATGAAGGAATTCCTTTTCTGCTTGTTTTCTTACTTTCTGGTTAGTTTCTTATATTCTTTCTCCAGTAGACAGTGTACCACCCCAGGTACCGTGAACTACAGTTTGGGAAGTATAGTAATAAGCTAACAAAAGTACTAATGCCTGTACTTAAACTACTGTGGGCAAGCAAAAATTAGTTGGCAGAAGTTAAAGTATTATAAGGATCTGGAAGGAATGGTATTATTTAAATATAATCATTGATATAAGCCAAATATTAAAGAAGTAGATATATGGAAGAACCTTTTTAGACTAAAGAAACTGGAGTCTTTGATGCCTTGAGTTTAAGGTGCTGTGCCTTCATTCCCAGACCATCACACATCCACCACTGTGCTTCTCAGTTGGGATGAAATGTTTTCCACTTTTCTGTGCTTTTTCTTTAGTGTCAGAACCAATTATATTGTTTTTGTTTTGCTGAAAACCTTTTTCTTTTTCTTAATCTTATCTGATTAAAGTTAACTGTTCAATTTAAAGTCAGAGGAGCAAACTCCACATTTAGATCAGCAAAGATAGAAAAGAAGAGTCTATTTTTTTGCCATTACTCCCAAACAACCAATTAAATTTAAAGAGGTTTTTGCAGTCAAATTGTGACTGGTTGATCCCAAGGCGGGACATTTTGCTACACTTCTCTTAGATTAAGTGTGTTGTTTTTGTCATTTAAAGCCAGCGTTGTGACCCTTTGTTTGTTTCAGTGGTTTGAACCCTCTCAGTTCGGGACATGGTGGGCCATTCTCTCCTGCAGCATGAACCTGGCCGGCAGCCTGGGCCCCATCATCGCCACGGTGCTGGCTCAGACTTACAGCTGGAGGACGATATTGTCTGTCTCTGGGATGATCTGCGTGGCCGTCTCGTTTGTGTGCCTGCTGGTGATCAAGAACGAGCCCAAGGACGTTGGGCTGCCCAACATAGAGGCGACCGCCAAGAAAGGCAAAGGAGGTGAGACTGATGCTGAGTGAGCACTTGGAGGCAAGATTTAGACAGACTCTGCTGTTTCGACACAGGCTTGTCATAGATAACGGATGTCTGTCTATTGTGTCAGATGGCTGTGTTGTCTTACAGCATGCGTTTGTGGTGCTGCGACTAAAGGTCGCTGACTGGATGGACTTTACTCAAACGCAGGCTTGATAAGAACACTGTGATATTAGGAGGTGTCAATGTTTTTGGTTCAAAGTCTCATCGGTCACTATGTCATGGTACAAAGACGTATGGAGCCTTTGGTTTTATCCATTTACTTTCTCCTCCAGGCTCCTCCAGAGATGACAGCACCCTCTCTGAGTTCCTGCTCTCCCCCTACCTATGGCTGCTGTCCGTGTCCTACCTGGTGGTGTTCGGGGTGAAGACAGCCTGCACCGACTGGGGGCAGCTGTTCCTCATCCAAGACAAGGGCCAGTCCACGCTGATGGGTACAGAAAATGGATGGGGCAAACAGACGCCTCCAGGGTCTGTAGAGAAATGGGCTACGAGTTCGGTGTATGACAGCTGGTGAATGGGTTTTCTTCTTCGCAGGCAGCTCATACATGAGTGCCCTGGAGGTTGGAGGTTTGCTGGGCAGTCTGGCAGCAGGTTACATCTCTGACAAGGCTGTCGCCAAAGTAAGGCTGATCGAGTTTTTTTATTATTCTGCTTAAAATCAGACAAAAAAAAGAAAAAACTTCAAAAAGAGAGGACTTCGCTCCAATGAATGAATAAATATATAACATCATTTGCAAAGACACCATTAGCTCCTCTCACTATCCTCTGAGGGCCTGATGGAAAAACAAACATGCATATATGCTTGTTTATTACCATTTCAAATACTTAGGTGCACAACAGCAATCCTGTAAATGTAAACATTTGCCAAGCTAAAAGGCTTCAGTGCTTTTACTGTTAATCTCCAACAAGTTTTCGTAAATTTGGCTTGTTTTACTCACTATTCCTACGTCTCTGTTTCTACACAGCAAGGGTTGAGAATCTACGGCCATCCTCGTCACTTCATCCTCATCTGTATGATGGCTGGAATGTCTGTGTCCATGTTCCTGTTCAGAGTCACAGTGACTGCTGACAGCTCAAAGGTAACGCTGGCATCTCTGAGGGTAGAAGCCAATGGCTGGAAGCTTCGAAATCTTCTTTTAGAAAGTAAGCTTGTATGAGCGATGCAAACAGAAACTCTTAAACAGAGCGTGCATGAGGAGAAATAGCATCATGCATGCTCTCACATGTGTTTAAGAGGTGTTCCCTCTTAGAAGCAGGTACAGGGTTGTGCATGTGCATTTTTTTTTGTAAGTGAAGAGTTCTGGTCTTTTAAAAAAAGTGTGAAAATCTTCCATTATACCTTTAAATAATATGAAGTTTTGTAATTTCCCAGCTCTGGTAAATTCAGCAAAGACAAAACATTGACCAATGAAAGATGAGTTTGTATGGAAGCGGCACTCATTCATGTTTTATTGGCTATCAGCGCTCATACTATTAAGAGTTGTAACAGAAGAAAGTTTACATAATAATTCTTCTTTGGTGGCTAGCAGTGGGCAGAAAGAGCCACCACATGGAATAGACAAACAAAGAAGAGATTTAAATCTGGCATGTTTAAAAGAGGATGTGATTATAAGGAAGCTCATTCATGATGACAACATGATATCAAGCTTGATATAATTGTTCCCTTTTCTGATTGCTGTGAGACATTTGCTGGATTTAAACCCATTTGGTTTGTGTTACACTCTGAGAAACTCTGCTTAACGTCTTTCGTTGCTGTTTCTGCAGTCGCTACCAGCTACCTGATAAAATATACCGGTATGTGGCTGAAACACAGCATCTTTAGTATGTTTTGTCTAACTTTAGGATTTTATTTCTTCCACCTCATGAGAGTTGGTTTAAAACTTTACTTAATTTCTTCCCATGAAATCCCTATGTTATGTCCAAAATTAATATTTCATGATCTAACTTTCAATTTTTATATAAAGGCCCAAATGAAAAAGGCACATAGACCTTCTTGGAATATTTCTGCCTTGTAATTTCTCTTTTTATATCCATTGAATTAGGATGTTGGTTTCTTTTATTGTCATAGAAATGAATGATTTGATTATTTACTTATTTATTTTTTTTTAGATTACGTTCAGCATTGTCATGGCATTATAAGGCAGTTTCTAAAATAACTGAACTCATTGAAGTGGGTGTAGTAACATATTTAACATCTTTAGCTTTTGTTAATCAAGTTAAAAATAACTAATATTTTCTACATCTTTCTTTAATGAATACCTCTGTAGGTATTGCATCAGCCTCATTATAGCTAAAAGGAAAATAATTTATATTCGTCAGCCCTGAACATTACATTTTCTTTTTCTGCAATAATCAAAAAGGAGAAGTTAAAAAAATAAAAAGTGTAATTTCGCTTTTATATACAGGTCTATATATAAGATATATGAGAAGAATATGAGACCGTAACTTTTTATTTGTACTACCAGCATGAATTTAAAACTGCTTTCACGCTGCACTTTGTTTCATTCGAGAGTGAAAATAATTTCTTTCCAAAGGTTTTTCGAATCTGTGGATCTGATATTTATGGGTTAAATTAAACGTTGTTTCTAGGTGTTTATATATAGTGAACTTTACATATTGCAGGATTTGGCTTCAAACAAGGTGCCAGATGCTCAAGGATGCTTCAATAAAAAAGCAGTTTTTCCAAATTAAATCCCCTGAGATTCCCTTACTGGGATGTGGGCTCATCCCCCAACGTTCCCAGGTCAAGGGAAACGCCCCTCGGCTGGATAATCACCCTTTTCTTTATATACCTTCAGGTTTGGATACTCAGCTTGGGCGCTGCTTTCGGATTCTCCTCATATGGACCAATAGCATTGTTTGGAATATTAGCCAATGAAAGCGCTCCTTCCAACTACTGTGGGACGTCTCATGCCATCGTTGCCCTGATGGCCAACAGTAAGTGTGCAATGTTCTGATTGGAATTTCTTCCATTTGTTAACCATCCCCCCTTTACTCTGACACCCTTAAAACATTGGGCTTCTGCAGGTTCTAAAATAAATAAACTAAGGAAATTATGAAAAATGAATATATTAAATACCAAAATAGCCTAACCTGATACCATAAGCCATCTATGCTGCTACATATTACTTTGCCATTCACTATTTTAGGGTAATTTTTAGCTCTGGTTACTGCTTTAGAACTAAGCTACCTAACTCCAACCCCTACATGCAGAGACAATTTTTGTCAACTATTTAAATCCTTGTTTATTTTTTAGGCTCACGTCATTAACGTTTACACCCTCGCAATAATGGAGTAGTCAGCAAAGTGAATGAATATTTGAGCTTTATTTTTCTAACATACAATAAGCTTTTTCCTGGAGCTGGATTCTGTTCACAGAGTTGTGAGAAAGGTTGGATATCAGGAGGTTTACAAGACCGACGGTTTTATTATCTTAAAAACCTGAAACTGTAAAGTTGGAATGACTTGTTGATGCTCATATTCTCCATTACTCATATCTAGCCATAGACGTCACAACCATGACAATGACAAAATGCTTTCCTATGTGGTATTTTGCACATATAAACAGTATTGAAACATGTCTTTAAATGCTTAAAAGTCAAAGTGAAAGACTGACTTTAATGTGACAGAAAATTAAGATCTGCTACAAACAGTAAGAGCAGGAAAGTTTGATAGCAGTTGATGCAAGGAGCATCCATCTTAAATGTGGAAGTTAGGTCTGGTTGCTTTCCTCCACTATTCAACTTAAGAATTCCAATTTTTGAGGTCTTCTCTGTTCAATTTTCCTACTTAAGAAACTATGACTGTGGAGAACAGAACGCACCAATACTGCTCCCCATACTGCTAGGTTTTGTAACGGAAAAATAGCAACCAAACTTGTGAAGGATGGAATAAAATAAAAAGTCAGTGGACTTGGTCTGTTAATGTTTGTAAAGCCTAATTTAAGATGTTTAAATTTAGTTTATTTAGAGAAAATGAAGCTTGGATATGCTACATTGTGAAGCATGGTCTTGGCAGCAGTATGCTGTGGCAATGACTGAAAAGAGTTATAAAAAAAATTTCAAGACTTCCCTAAAAATCTGTATTGACTTCAGATGCCCAATACAAATGCAGGCCACACTTTTCAGACTTTTTTCCCTGTATAACCATACACACATTTTTCCATTCAGCTAATCATTAACTATGGGATCTGTTACCAAGAATCTCTTACATCAAAGATTATGATGGCAACATAAAAATAAAAAAGCTAGAAACTTATTTTGCCTCCATTGTGTTTTTTTTTATTGCCTTTATGCGTGTTTAAGTAGAAATCACTGTTGAACAAAATGTGTTTCACATGATCCAAGCTTAATGTCATCCATTAATTTTCTCCTGCAGTTGGCGGCTTCCTGTCTGGATTACCCTTCAGCACCATCGCCAAGCACCATGGTTGGGAAACGGCTTTCTGGGTAGCAGAAATGACCTGCTTGGTCACCGCTGTTGGGTATTTCCTCTTGCGGAACATCCGAACCAAGATGGGTCGCCTGCCCAAGAAGGCAGACTAACGTCACACCTCAACCCTTCAAACCACAGATGTCAATATATTTTTCAGCATTTTAATACTCTAAGATTTCTGCTATCAATCCATCAGGACACTAAAATTTATCTTATTTTGTTTTTTTACTGGTTCTAGTTGCTTCTTGATATTCAATATTGATGATACTGACAGATCCTGTTTTAATTGAGTGTGCATATTGCACAAGTGGATTCATTTCCCTACTCAAAGACTATATTTTTACTACACAAAAGGATCCAAATGGTACATTTATTAAAAAGAAGTTTTAATGACAAATCATAAATGGAAAGTGCCAAAGATGTTATCTCTATTGCCCTTCATTTTTTTACACAGCTGATACTCAACCACCTGTCAATTCAAGAGGCTAAAACACTAATAACTGACATTAAAACACATCCAGGCATTACAGTGTTTAGGATGTATTGTGTCAAGTATTTACACCACTTAATTTATATTTATATATATACAGCCTTGATAAGAAGTCAGATTAAGAGTTTCAGGCAAAAGAAATACAAAAAATGCACTCGTTTCATTCCAGTTAATCATTTTATATACAGTATGCTATGAGGAGGAATAAACTCCAATCTGGTTTAGGACCCCGCTCCAAAGTTTCCAGCTTTCTCTGCAACCTCCAGCGCACTTTTCAGGTTCTGATCAAATAGTTCACACCTGGATCCAAACACAGGACAAAAATCAATAAATCAAACCTCAACAATTGATGCCAACAGGCAGTTTAGCCGTTATAAAATCTGAATCTGTTACTGTCCATGTACCTGATGGGCATTTCCAGAGAATAGAACGGATTCTTCAGAGCAAAATCTGAGTAGATCTCGTAAATCTTCTTTAACAGGGCGTCGATACCGGACTGCCGAGGGTCTGCCAGCACAATAAATTTTATACCTGGGAGATAAAAAGATGGAATAATCACATTAAAAGCAATGATAGTGAGCTTTGACAGGAATAAAAGAAGGTATTAGAAAAATCTACTTTTCATTCAGGGTCCAGGATGGTGTATTTACTAATTCTCCAAAAAGGGCTTCAGAAATAGATGTTCTTGAGTAAAGAGTGGTCCCATAGTTAGTACAGATTGTAAAGATCTGTAGAGGTGCTGTAGTTTTTTTTATAAAAACCTGGTGAACCAAAGAAGACACTTTTTTTTGGTGCAGATTAGTTCCTCTTTACTAGCCTGCTCAATGTACAGGGTTGGAAGATAAGTGTAGGTCAATCATTCTTGTTTTATTACCGTTCAATTCTTTAATTAAAGAAAATGAATTATTGACTGTTGATCTGGACAAGTTAATTTGCCTGTATCCTACCAGAACACAGTATTCCTTCTAAAAAGTGACTAAAGCCTCTTTCCTACTCAAAATAGCACATTAAACCCGGTTTTTCAAACATGGGTTAAAATGCTAACAATCAACATTTGGCCCCCTTCTCACTGGCAACAAAAGCCGTGTCTATCCCCTCGCTGGCAAACTGTGTGGCCTCTGTCCTCCTGCAGCTGCCTGTCTGGTTACACCATCACGCTGGTCTAGCAATGATGTCACCACTGCCACAGAAACCAATAAAGTAAACAATTGAGAGAAGCATGTAAGGAAGCCATGGCGTAATAAGTGGGCTTTATCGTTTTGCACTTTTGTCCCTGAAAATCCATCCAACCAGTGCTGCTCAATGTTTATCAAAGTAAACAGGAATTTTTCTGCTTGTTAGATTAGAAGCGACTGCTGCAGTGTGTTGACGTCCATATGTTGCGTTCCATGGTGACACATAATTTAGCGGATCAACTCAGCTCTGGTGTTCCCACAGTGTGCCGCCTAGGAGATTTTTACGCAGATCGATTGCAGAGCCGTTTGATCTAAGTAGACACACATCAGTGAGCTGTTCCCACTGCCACTAAAAGCCAATTGTTCCCGGGTTTAAACTAGTTTTTCGGCCAGTGGGAAAAGGCTATAAGAGAGACATGCATCAGTCGCGTCTCGTCTTTATAACCCAGAGCAACTTTAAGTTGCTAAATAAGCTTACTAATTTAGAGTGGAAATAAAAGAAAACGACAACTACTGTGGCAATGATAATCCTACAGATAAACACCTCTTAACATGAATTAAACATCTGATGT
Organism: Cyprinodon variegatus; assembly: GCF_000732505.1. NCBI lineage: Eukaryota > Metazoa > Chordata > Actinopteri > Cyprinodontiformes > Cyprinodontidae > Cyprinodon > Cyprinodon variegatus. The sequence goes on from NW_015151621.1 coordinate 96,217, forward strand.
ATTCTACATATTTTAGTTTGACATGTTGCTGCAATTAAAGACTCGTTTTCTGAAGGATTATACTCGTCTTTACCAAAGGGGCCCTTAGATGTGGAGGGAGCTGGAGTCTTTTCTGTAATAATGAAGTTTGTGTTGGAGTATTTTCTGCTTTTCACATAAATATTATGCAGTACTCATACCTAAAAACCACTGATTGGGTTCCATATTGTTTTATTACCGTAGGCTGATTTAAATTCATGCATTCGGAAAACGTGACAAATGTAGGACAAAGACAAACACACAAAAGAATGAATGTAAAGAAGTAGAAAGAATTTTCAATTCTAAACATAGAATAAGATCAGCTTCTGAGGCACTGCTCATGGTTGACTGGGATTTGTCTCCTAATGTGTTTAAAAACTGTTTGCATAATGTTGTACACAAGTAGTAAAATGTTCATTTCTGTACAATGGTGCTATGTGACGATATCAACATAAATAGAAACAGCTACTCTATGAAGGTACCAACCTGTAAGCGTCTGAAAACAGTGGAGTTTGAAGACGTCAGTTTCCAGCATCTCGATACCTGAACTGCCAACTTCAGGAGACAGCTGTGAACCGATGGCAAACAACCTACGGAGAAATCCAACACAAAAGCAGGTTATTGTGAACATCACTTTAAAACTATGACAATAAATTTACAGAGCCACACTAATAAAGCTAGGGAATTTTGTGACACTTGTATCACATAAGATGGAAAAAACGCATTTTCTTTTAGAAATAATAGTCCTTTCAGTCCTAAAAGCTGTGTTAACCGATAGTCCAAACATAGGACGTAGTTTAATTGTAATTTACAAGCTAAAATTGAGAAAATAAAACGATAAAAACACACTCCTCTACCATTTTTTTCTCTATCCAGATATAGAAAATGCCACATTCTTATCAAAATAACTATTTGAGCAGAACGAGTCAAAGAATTTACTGAATCATTCTAATACAAGATATGCTTTATTTTAAACCATTCCTTCCAAACTCTGGCTGTGTGTTTAGCCCCAGACTCAACTCCTCTGCAGCCTCTAGCAGGTTTATTTCCTGTGTTTGACCAGTGCTGAGCTCCAGATATCTTCCCATCAACTCTAACCAACATCCCTCTCTATATTAAACAGAAGCTTCCCCAATGTGCAATGCCTCCAGTGTTTCACTGCGATGCGTTTAAGGTAAACCCAGGGAAGGTGGTGGGAGACAGGAAAGGCCCCGTTCCAGCACTGGACAGCGCCCTCAGTGACGCGCTGCTGCTTCTTAAATCCATATAAGCTCCTTCCTCTGTATAACCATCATTGATCCCAACAATCTACATCCACGGTATTCTCTTTAAAAAATGTCAAATTTTTTGTAGTCTGCACAAGTTGTACAACTTTTAACAGTGCCTTTATAAAACCTCTAAACTTATACAGTACCTATATATAATTTTGCTTATTTTCAATACATGTGCTCTCCCTTATCCTTTTTCTTTCTACAAACAAATTATCATTATCCTCTTCTATTCTCCGCAGTGTTAGTTTTCTACATTATATAACTTTTTCCATATCAAAAATTTAGGTTTTCCTGAATCTATCCCCCACAGACCTCATCAAAAAATGCTAACTTTCGCTCAAAAACGGTGACTCATAAAAACCTGATGAAGATGTGCACAACCCAATGTTAAATACCTTCAACCTGAGTTCATATATACAAACACATCCTTGTTCTAATATAATAAAACTAGAAAAGCACTCTGAGAGGCCATACCTCCACCAAACAGAAAGTTTGGCTCCAGATCGTGATTTACACCTATAGCTAAACTTAGACTTAGAGACTTAGACAGATTTTATTTGATCAAAAAGAAATTTTTTTTAGAACAGCTCACTAGACAATTTTAGCAGCAGTGATATATTAAAAAAAACATTGTGATATTAAATCACTATATGTAGTTATGCTTCATGTTCGCTTGGCAGCAGTGATGTCAGACGGATCTGGATAGGATCTTAGCATCCAAATGGGATTTTTCTAAAATCTTGCACATGAAAAATAATGACACATTTCAGATGACCGCAACAATCAAACCCATTTAACCCTTTATAGGGCACTTAGTGTAATACTTTGAAAATCAAAATTTTTAAGCCAACAGTGTTATTGGAATGCAGGACAAGACATTTTTACCTTTGTAACATAAAAAAAAAATATGGATATTTTGATGGCAAAAATTAATATCAATGTAATAACAAGAAACACCATCTTGCCCAAATATATTAAGAAAAATAACAAATGTTCTTCTATAAGAAATTCATGAACAACACTCGGAGAGTGAAAGAAACAAATTTTTTTGGTCCAACATAACGTTAGGGACATTATTATATTACTGGCACTTAAATTTTTTTTTTTTTACTTTAAATATAATTGTTAACTTTGCTTATTAACTTTTTCACTTTACTTTTTAATTAGTTTTTATATCTTTTATTTTTTATTGAATTAACTTGTCCTTTTCAACTTAATTTAAAGTAGGTAATATATCATTCAAGGGCTCATCTAATTGGTCAAATGCAAAATAAGATATAGAGCCATGTAGCAGGTTCTTTGCTGAATGGCTGGATATAGATCTTGGGCTTCTAGACCTCACTGGGGGATGGGGGGGCTCAATTTGTAAGGCAAGTGATCAAAACTGGTAACTTGCCCTATAAAGTGTTGATCCCAGAGTTACTTACGAATGAAACATGGAAGCGAGCATCAGCTTCTCGTTGGAGCTCAGGCGAGCCCGTCCGAACCGGATCGACACCGGATAATTTGCTGGGTCCTTTAAATATTCTAGGATGTCCTTTCCATCGGCTGTGTTTTTTCCGAGAACATCAACTCCATTGATGGACAGCACTGCGTGCCCCACTAAAAGAAAACGTTTGTAGTCACAAATAACGCTAAAACTTGACATGAAAGCTCCATTGGTGATGCTAACGTTACCTTTAATTCCGTCCCGCTGACCAAACGACACCACCACTTTTTCGTCGTGATGTTTAAGCACCAGGTCTAAAGGGTGGCTGAAGGTCTTCTCCACCTCAGTTCTCGGCACATAGTTGTCATACTGGTATATTAAACCTCCAGCCTTATTCACTACATAAACACTGAAAATCACCATCTTTGCAAGGTCCTACTTCCTCCCACTGCTCTTCTTCTTCTTCTTTCTGGTTTTTACTGGCGGGTGACATCAAACGTTAAGACGTATTATCGCCATCTACCGTGCTGGAGTGTGGACCAAAGTATCCCCCTTTAATCTAAATGCTTGTAAATAATCCTGTTTCCTTATTATTTTTTTTAAACTGCTTAATTTATTTTATGATTAACTAATATTTTTATCAAGTTTTAATGTCTCTATATCCATATTTCCTAATTTCTTCTTGTAGCTTCCCTCTACTTACTGTATACTTTTCACAATGAATTATGACATGCTCTACTGTTTCCATACCCCTACCACTATCAAGTGGTTCTCTACTTTCTTTTGTCCTCCCACTGGTCACGTGAACCAGCCAAGATTATGAGAAAATATTTAATAATTTTATTTTACTACAATTGTAATTTATATAAACGTAAATTGAATAACATCTGTACCGTCTTCACATTAAATTTATAATTTTATCTTTGGTGCGATGTTTGATAATTAAAAAAAAAAACAACAACAAAAAAAACACAAAAGACTACAAAACTCCAGCTCCCAGAATTCCCTCCGTCATTTCCGCACATACGGGTTGCCTAAGGGACTCTTGCACGGGTAGACTTCCTTTCGCTCCGACATCTTGACGAGGAAACATGGTGAGTCTCTGGATTACACGTTTTACTTTAGAAAACTAAGCCTTTGTCGGAATTCACTTTGCGTGTTTATGCCTTATATTATTCGGAATGACTCCATTTATCAATGAAGGTCAATCGTTTCGTTTAGAATGGGCAGAAGGTGTCATAATTGATAAAATTTTGCGTGCTTAGCAGCGGGTTAGCTAGTTGCTAGTCCTACCATGCTTTCAGCTAAACTGTCCGACAGAAAACGAGCTGTGGAGATTTTTACTCCAGTTTGTGCTGTTAAGTAAATATCAAAACACTCCATAGACACGAAATTGCATTTTAGCACTTCTTAGGAAACTGGGCGGCGGGAAACGACAGCTTTGGTTATTTATTCAGCAAAGACAAGGCCCTAATAACAGACAGTGATGCATTCTAATTTTGCTCTGATCGAGACACTCCTCAGCTACAAATGATTTCCTCAGTCTACCATAAAGCCAAATTAACACAGATTTAGAATAACATGGCATGAATGGGTATTTCCCCTTAAAATAAGTCAAAGCTTTCCACATAGTTAACAGTCTAGTTATGCATTCCCATATACGTTCTCCATCATGACACGTGAAATGCAAACTTCTGACCTAAGAGATTAATTTTCGTTGTTAATAAACGGGCATATGTCCTGTTTTTACCTTTTTTCCCCTAAGCATGAACATTTAGTAAATTAGTAAATTTCCTCATTTAGGTTTTGCAAAGTATACTTAGACAAGTGTTTTGACAAGCATGAAACTGAAATCTTGTATGCTTGTTTGAATATCAGTTCAAATATAATTCAATCAGTTATCTATAATTGTTTCAGTCCTTAAAATGTCTATTTTTTACTTTTGAGAATAAACTGATTCCCTCTTGGTCCAAATGTTTGTCTAGAAATGAGTCCACTTCTCTAAACTAATTAACCTAATAATATATATATTCCAATAACATATCACATTGTTTATACTATTTGTTACTAAATTCACTTGACACATCAAGATCCTCCTTTCTTTGTGACAAGAGCTGGCTTTGATTCTTGCAGTATTTTCTGTGAGAGATCTGTAACTATACACTCTGAAATGAATTTCAAATATCTGCAAATATCCTGTTGTAATTATCCTTATTTTAATCAAAAGTAGAACAAGCATTTATGTATAAAAAAACTTCTTGAGCAGAAATATTTTTAAAAGTAAAATATGATTTGTTATCTTAAAGCAGGAATGTTTCTTCATAAATGAAGTCCTTTGCTTAACATATTTTTCATAAAAATCAGGGACCTGACATCCATAGCTGTAAAGATACATTTTGTGGATATCGTTTTAACTTGATGCTCTTTGTTTCCAGCCTCCTAAGCAGGACAAGAAAAAGGACGCAGGGAAGTCCAAGAAGGACAAGGACCCAGTCAACAAGTCTGGAGGCAAAGCCAAGAAGAAGGTGGGGATTAGTCAGCTTTCATCACAACTTTTAACAAGTTTTGTTCCTATCTAACACAGTGTATGTGCTCTTGAGCAGAAGTGGTCCAAGGGAAAAGTGAGGGACAAGCTCAACAACTTGGTCCTCTTCGACAAGGCAACCTACGACAAGTTGTACAAAGAAGTTCCCAACTACAAGCTCATCACCCCCGCCGTTGTGTCGGAAAGGCTGAAGATCCGTGGATCTCTTGCCAGGAACGCCCTTCAGGAGCTGCTCTCCAAAGGTAAACCCAACCCTTGCAATTAGATTTATTCCAATATATCTGGAACAAAAAAGGACGGGATCTGAACAGTAGCAGCTAGCTTAATTTTAAGAAAAATCTTTCTTTTAAACGGGTGGTAAAGTTTCCTTTCTTCCGTTTCTGCAGTTAACAGCAGAGGATGTATACATTTAAATGTCATTTTCTATGAATTATTTTAGCTATTTAAACTTTCTAAAGTGTCATTAAATATTCTAATGTCTTAAAATGTAATTTGAATTTTAGGCTTTAATTAGTCTAACATATATTCAACATTTTGTCTGCTTTTGTTTTAAATATATAATCAGCCCTATTAACCAGGTTCAAAACTTTCCTGTACCTTCATCTCCTACAGCCTCTTTCAACCTGGGGAACGTTATATTATTTTAATAATTTAGTAAAGTATTTTAATAATTCTAACTTGAGCGTTTAATTTTTTTTATTTCTTCTCAAATAAAAATAAACCCAACATCAATATGATGCCAGTAAGGTATCAAATACAAAATAAAATCATACTATAAATCTGGAGCTCATTTGAGTATCTCTCCTATAATCACGTTTAAACTTGAATTGGGGACAAAATACGGAACAAAAATTGTAGTTGGACTGTATTTGTTTTGCATTTTCAACATTCATGACACCGGAGCTGCTTTGAAGAGCTCAGATGTGGGTAAACGGCTGATACCAGGCTGTTCTATAAATCCACTCCGTTCCTCTGCTTGGTTTTGATGCGTGTCAAAGCTGAGGGTGAACTAAAACATTTAAGAAAAAAAAACTTTCTCTTTAGTTGAAGAAAGCCTTTAAAAAATGTTTTAATAGAACAGATTTCAGTCCCATTTTATTACATTACCTGAGAAATAAAATATTTGCATATACCCCTAACAATGGACTCACAGACCACCAGGGTTACGCAGTGGTGAAAACTGGAAAAAACACTGAAGTCATTTGAAAGATTAGAGATAAGAAGTGAAGTTGATAGTTTCCACCTCCATAACTGAAGTTATTACAGTAAGTTGGTTAGATTTTATTTGGTCCATAGCGTGACTTAGTTCGTGAAGTTCTTGTTTTTTACTCCAATATATGGTTTGAAATGTTTTAAATGAGCATTTCTGAGACTTGTGGAAACACTGTCTCTGCCTCTCAAGGAACGCTCATCGGGGATTTATGTTGTTAATGGGGCTTAGTATGCTCAGAGATGAAGATGGCGCTAAATTGAATTTACTGAAAGGCAATAAAAGTCTCTCCAAACTAAAATATTATGAGGCAACTTTCCATAAGCAATGATCAGCACTGCTAATCGGCTTTGTCATGTCTACGATACGTGATCATTCATGTTTCCAATTATCTTTTTTTTCCCATTGGAGACAATTTGACCTCCTCTAGAGTTATGTGGAATGCTTGATGGAATAAGTTTTACACTGTGAATGTGATTTATATTTAACTTTAAATAAGTCACTTTTTTTTCTCCTTATCCTAGGGTTTCTTGGTTCTATAGAGAGACCTGTAGTCTAACCAGTATATCATCTGCATCATTTAATATGCATCTACCTTTGTCACTTCATGACATGAATATTTGTCGTTTTACAGCCGGAGGGAAATGGTGGTCACATTGACCTGCACACACCTGCCACAATCGACTTTATGAGTCATTTAAATCTGCCACCTTAAAACTTGGGGGTCATACTGACTGGTGCAGCTCTTCGATCTGCTGCCTGTAGAGAAATGAAGCTTATCTGGATTTCTGTATTGAAATGCGTTGGCTGGCTTCGTTGTGCTGTTCTTTTTACATCTTTTTGCAGGCGATGAAGCCGAGAAGACGTTTTATTGTCTCCCTTTATCGCCTCTTTCTGAAATATTTTCTCCTTTTTCCAGTTTTCCCATTCCTGTATTACTTGCATTGCAGTGTTCATGTAATCTGTAATACTCCTGCATAATTATAATAAAGCTGTTTACATGAATAAATAAAGCAGAACACTATGGTGATAGCCATACTGCTCCACTTGTAAGAGCAAAATCTGGGCTTTTTTTTTTTTTGAAACAAGACAACTCGTCTTATTGCTATTGACAGGACACTGTTAAAAATTATGTGAAAGCAGCCTGTTTGTTTTTTTTAAAGGTGTTCTTTTTTGTCTTGTAGGCATGATCAAACTGGTGTCCAAACACAGAGCTCAGCTGATTTACACACGTAACACCAAGGGTGGAGATGAGGAGGCGGCCGCAGAGAAAGCATAAACAGGTAAAGAGGGAAAGTCTACTTCCCCACACCTCTTCTGTTGTATGGTTTGATTTTTGTAATTCTAATTGGTTTTCTTTTTTCGTCCTTTACAGGTTCTCCTGTGTTGTGAGCTGTTTATGAAAGGTGTAATAAAAATGTAAAGACAAAAGTGGTTTTGTCCTGTTTTAAACTAGATTATATTTTCTCCAAAGTATGTTTGATTCATCCATCACACCACACATTTTCATGTTAGCTTTAGTTAATAAAGATATGCAAATAGTTATACTTGTATGCACGTGAACATCCACTAGAATTAATGAAGCCGTTGAGAAAAGCCTCTAAAAGAGATTAAAAAAAAAATAGGAAAAGTTTTTTTCCTTTAACATTTAAATGATTTGGTTTGATCAATAAAGTATTTTTATCATATCTCATCTATTCTGTAGGTTCAAATAGATTTGGTTTGTTGCTGCTAACAAAGTTTAATTTATTTAAGATGTTAGCCTTCAATATTTAGTTTTGTACAAATGTTTCAACTTATTTATGATGCATGTCTACCTTTTTTGAGCAACAGAAAATGTCTGGGTATGGAGGTTTAGTTTGTTTATAAAGGAATGTAAAGAAACTCAAATGTTGGCTCAGGGCTAATGTGAAGGGCTTCAGTGATGGATGTCGTTAACCCTCCCTTTGTCACCGCACAGTGTCACCCCAAGCAACAACGACCAAACAAACCGCAGGCTTTACGCCTCTGACATGTATGCAACATCCATCAGGTCCTCCCAACATTAAGCCCGTACAGAAAACAGCTGCTCAGTCTTTACATTTAACAAAGGCCCTCTGAAGTTTACACACTTTTTGAATTCCTGGATCTTGTGACGAAAAATAAGATTCACGTATCCTGAAATATTAGAGAACGACTCAAACATCATTAGTGCCCAATCCTTCAAACTGCTCTATAAAAGCACCTCTTCCGGTTTAGCATGTGTTCTTACATTTCCATTGATCATAAATGGTGTTAAACCAGAAATAAAGACCAGCTGCAGTCTAGGTTTTACTACAGGATGCAAAACTTACACATTTGCATCCTGCAACTTATAGAGCCGCTGATCTCATGCAGGTGTGTTGGGGGAGAGACGGATCTAAAAGCTGCAGGATGGCAGCTCTACAGGACTGGACTTGGCCATCCCTGGATTTGTTTTTCAACCCTGGTTCAAGATGCAAGGAGGCCTGCCTTTTTTCTTTTATAATTTCCCTGATGTAACACCCATGATTTCAGTTCCATAAATCAGTCATTAATGGAAATCAGGTGTGTTGAAGCAAAGGGAAATCTGCCTTGTAGATGCCTGCTGTAGGTAAGCAATGCTGCCAAGTTATGGAATGGTTCTCATTATTAGTAGATGAGGTCGCTATAGTAGCCCATAATTCAAACAATAAGAAAACAAGTTTTAAATGTGTTTTAAGTAAACAAATATTTAGGTTTGAAAAATGGCAAATATTGGCATTTTAATGTTGGAATTTGCACATTTCAAAGAGTTGACACTAACTTCAAGGGTTCCCAAATGTCCCTTGTGACCAATCCTTTGGAACCATGATGTATGGTCCTTTGTATATTTACCTGCCTACCAAGTTATTTAAAACACACAAAAAAAAAATTCTAGAAATAAGTCAATATTAAGTGTATCTACCCTTACTTTGAGCAGATAAATAAGATGATTTACCAATGAGATTAGTATTTTTACTCTTAAAATAGGATTATTAAATAATATGCAGTTATAAGACCATGCAATTTTTTTTCTGTTAAATGTAAATTGTCTTATTCTATTGGCAAAGTGTCTCACTTACCTCCATCCAAGAGCAAATGCACTTATTTTAAGAAAAAAAAAAAAATTTCAGCGAAGACTTAAGAGATTGAGGGTGTAAAAACTGATCAGAGGATGTTGAGTACAAAGGTGTTCTATTTTTCTGTTAACTGAATATGGTGTGTTTTTATCTACATGTTTGGTTAAAATGTGTCATTCTAGCCTGATAAATCAGACTGTGTAATTTAGCAGGCAAAAATGATTATGGCGGCTGGGGCTAGTTTACTAGGCTATTATTCATCTAATAAAGTAATAAAACTGGTGAGGAATAGTATCATTACTTCAAAAATTATGCGGGTTAAGCATAAGTACATTTTGGGAGAAAAATAAGTTTATGTATCCATGTCTGGTCAGAATAAAGGTTTAAAAGTATCTACCAGTGCTTTGCATTTTTTTTTTCAAAGGTATTTTTGCTACAATAAAATGTACCCTCTACGATTGTAATAGCTATATGTTTTATGGTAAATTTATTGATTTCACAGCCTTCCACATGCCTCTGGGATAACATCACAACGATTTTGAGAGAGGTATATAGTTTTTAAAATAATATATTCAAATTATTTATTAAGGGGGATCCGTGGGACCTTTGCGCTTGTGTGAAACAGGAGAGTTGCTCTGTTCTCTTAATGGATATTGACTGCAGCTGCTGCATCAGAGTCCCTGCAGAGAAGGGAGGAAATTATTTCACTCAGACCGATCACTTCTAATATTAATACAATGCAACCATGGCATCAGCTTCCAGCATTATTGTAGCTGAAACATTGAATTAAAAAGTCCAACTAACCAGATGAAATCATGTTTTAGTGTTTTATTTTTATCTGCTATGTGCTCTTCACTCCTGCAGTGCACACCACACAGTACAGTGGGTGGGATGTAGTCTGTTCAACCAGGCTATTTGGCTTCTTATTCATGCCGCCACCATGTTTGACTTTTCATTTTGACTTATTTCCCTTTTCATTGTTGTGGATTTGCTAAACTGGATAGGCTTGGAGTAATACCGCAGGGTTGAGCTCACTTAATTGTACTGTATTGTATTGGACTGGGTCCTTCGAAGGCCGTGAAAATGAGGAGGTTGGAAGAGTTCAGCTATAGATCCGAACAGGTCCAGTCTTCTCCGACCGTCACAGACCCTCACTCAGTGTACGCTCTGTTGCCTTGAAACTGTGCAAGTTGGCGCACAAAGCAGGCAAAGAAAGGATGGCCAACTTCTCACTACTGTGCTAATTTAATTTCTGAGGAGCTTCAGCAGCAGTACCGCTGTCACAGATATCAGATTTGTAGTTCCCACACTGCAGAGGTACTGAAATCTGTGCTTAAATGTCAACCAAACCCATTTGCACAAGAAAAGATAAAGCCATTCAATAAAACAAAAGTTACCTGCGAATTATATTTCGTTAATTTTAAGACAAACCTATTCACATTCTCGCATTTTATTAAATTACACTTACTGTTTTCACCACTGTTCATTCCCAGGGCTGCTCAGTGGCGCGGTGAGTAGCACTGCTGCCTGGCAGCAAGAAGGTTCTGGGTTTGATTCTCGGGTTTCTTCATCTTTCTGCATGGAGTTTGCATGTTCTCCTTGAGCATGGGTTCTGTCCGGGTACTCCGGCTTCTTCCCACAGTCCAAAAACATGACTGTTAGGTTAATTGGCTTCTCTAAATTGTCTTTAGGTGTGAGTGCGTGCATGAATGGTTGTTTGTCTCTGTTTTGCCCTGCGATGGACTGTCCAGGGTGTACCCCGCCTCTCGCCCATTGACTGCTGGAGAAAGGCACCAGCACCCCTCGCGACCCCAATTGGGACAAGCGTGTCAGATAATGGATGGATGTTCATTGCCATTTTCCTTTTTCTGAGCATGGAGCAGCCGATTGCTTTAAGTTGCAGTTAATCATGGGTTAGAGTAATCTACAAAGGATTCAAACACACCAATAGTCTCTAACAAGACAGGATCAAGATGTGGATTTGCTCCCTTTTTAATGAAAAGAAACTGTGGGAAAAAAAGACTTTAAATATAGTGACCAAGTCACAATGCAGAAGCAGCCCGTTTTAAATACTGCAGCTGCATGACCTCACAAGGCCACGATTGTAGACACATCCAAAAAAATCCTGTGGCACAAGAATATTGAAACCCAAATTTAATTCTAGTGCCACAGTGCAATTATAAATGTAGGGAGACTTTTTACACAAAACAAAGATTTATGACATTTATAATGTGTTTAAAAGAAAACTGGGAAATGATCTTTATACAGTTTTTAAACTTAGATTTATGCTGTAAATTCAAAGGGAGCCATTAATTGTAACTTGTCTCTGTTTAACATGTATTCAATCACATCTTTGCTCAGGAAGCCCTGGTCTACAAGTTTAGCTGATTAGTTTAAGAGCAATGCATCAACCAATGTAGATGAATGAAAACTACATATGCAAATGTTTTATGTGAAGCGGAATATTTATTTAAAAGTAATAATTTTGGATGGTAGAACAAGGATGGATAGAGTTATGTCCTTGGTTTAACATTATAAGGGTGATGATTTAGTTTTAGATGGTTCTTCATAGAGTTGTGGGGGCTTCAAATGTAATTCAACAGCTCTGAAAGAATTTACATTTCAGTAAATTCACTAAACTTACCTACTGACTGCCCCCCCAGCGGAGCAATGTGAAAGTCCAGCTTCATGTTGAGAGCCATGACTGAAGTCTCAGATTAGAAGGTACTTCATCAGGCTCAGGGCTGGGCAGTGAAAGTGACTCTGTGCATGAAAAACAGCTGTCTTTGTTCACGGTGGATGGCTCTATGTGGATGTGTGAGTAATTGAAGCTCTGCCCTCTCCTCCTCTTTCCATTTCTGTCTCTCCCTCTCTCACTCAGCCCCCCACTGATGGTGATGTTTAAATGTCTGTAGGACAGAGTCAGAGTGGGAGCGCCGTCTCGTGGTGATCAGCCTGGATGCTTCTCCCAGCTCTGGATTTATGGGACGCAGCTGCTGAGCGGCTGACAGACGTGTGAGGAGCTCCAGCACTGCTGCCTCTCAAGCTGCTGGGAGCAGCTCAGGATCTGCTGCTTTGGAAAGAGGACTGCTGTGTCTCAACACGCAACCGTGAGTAGCTGGGATTCTTTTGCCTTTGCCTTATTTGTCATGTTTGCCTCCACTTCAGATTAATTTTAGAGGGCTTACAGGGCTGACCTTTAATCTAAGAGGCAAAGTTAGAAGTTTTTGTCCAGCATACTGTTTCACATGTTGCGCTGCAATAACTTTCCATTCCTCAAAGAGGTTTCCTGGGATCTGGAAAGTGTGATTAGGGAGTCGGCTGTGAGCAGTTTTACCATACATGGCCAACAGAAGTGAAACAGAAATAACTTTTAAAGAATTGCACTATAAGACCTTGTATTAGACTTGAAAGCTTTAGTTTTAAACTGCTTAGATTAGACCAGCCTCTGAGTCTGTAGACTGAGGTGCTTTTTAAATATAGTTCACAACACTTGTGTCCTATTTTTAGAAATGAAGGCATCATAGGAGGGTATAGAGACATGACACCAGGTACTCACTATATACACAGAGTGAAACTTTAGCCCACCGCCCAGAGATTGCCTGTGTTTTCCTTCATAAACACATGTCCAAGTTTCCAGCCAGCCAAAACCTCTAGTGCATGATTAGGTCAAGTTTTACTCCATTTGGAAACCTGGAGCACAGCCCAGACATGAGGACTTGAAGTGATTTCATCAGCTCAGGTCCTCATTTTTATCCAAAGGTCAGAGATCATCATGGGAGACGCAATTCTACGCACTGCAGACAATGTCTTAGATAACTGCATTGAAAGGGTTTTATAACAAGAAAAAACTAATGTTTACAACAATCATTACACAAATGAACATTTTGAATAAAAAGGGCTGAGGCTTTTTGAGTTAATGATGTTTTTCCCTAATCACAAACAGGAGAAAATTATATCTATTTGAATTGCATTTTAGCTTTGAATGATTGAGTTCTATTTCTATTTTATTTAGAAACTTAACATTTTCTTATTTGGAGGGAAAAAAAAATTCTTTAAATGTAGGGGTTCAGACTGTTTTAACGCCCTTGTCATTTTACATATTTGGACCTCTGGTCATTTTTTCTGTCTGAAAAGTCTGGCATTAAATGATGCCGTCTACTTATATTTAAATTAGTACATTTATTTAATGTTGAATTATATAGCCATACCTGCTTTAAAAACCAATAATTTAAAGTAATTTTCTATCATCCACCTTATAGTCTGCTGTCATTGTAGTTCCAATGAATGACATCTGGAAGTTGGATTTTCTTTAGTTTGATGGGCTCTGAGCTGACGTCTCAAAGGAGTCAGATGAAATAATAGAATAAATCAGTTTTGAGGCAATAAAATCCAATGAATGAAATCGCAATTGAAAGTAAATGTGTCATAGAAACAAATAATAATATCCATTAGTTTCTTTCTCACACACACGCCAGCATGTGTAGACTATAATAGTGAACATGTTGGTTTATTGTAAAAAAGTAAA